>NW_027364277.1:0-268442 GCF_046119375.1 Phyllobates terribilis
AGCTCCTTTCATTCAGTCAGTAGCTTCAATCATTTCTGGTATATGAATAACATGATGTTTTTCAATGGCAAAAATCAATGAATATTGTAAATGCACAAACAGTAATTTCTCCGCATTGCAAGGTGCAATTCTGAAATTTTTTGCTTTTTCCTGCTCCTCTTAGCATGATAAAGAAGATTCAAAGAGAGTGAGATGCCAGCTCCTTTCATTCAGTCAGTAGCTTCAATCATTTCTGGACGTTTTTCAATGGCAAAAATCAATGAATATTGTAAATGCACAAACAGTAATTTCTCCGCATTGCAAGGTGCAATTCTGAAATTTTTTGCTTTTTCCTGCTCCTCTTAGCATGATAAAGAAGATTCAAAGAGAGTGAGGTGCCAGCTCCTTTCATTCAGTCAGTAGCTTCAAACATTTCTGGTATATGAATAACATGTTTTTCAATGGCAAAAATCAATGAATATTGTAAATGCACAAACAGTAATTTCTCCGCATTGCAAGGAGCAATTCTGAAATTTTTTGCTTTTTCCTGCTCCTCTTAGCATGATAAAGAAGATTCAAAGAGAGTGAGATGCCAGCTCCTTTCATTCAGTCAGTAGCTTCAATCATTTCTGGACGTTTTTCAATGGCAAAAATCAATGAATATTGTAAATGCACAAACTGTAATTTCTCCGCATTGCAAGGTGCAATTCTGAAATTTTTTGCTTTTTCCTGCTCCTCTTAGCATGATAAAGAAGATTCAAAGAGAGTGAGATGCCAGCTCCTTTCATTCAGTCAGTAGCTTCAATCATTTCTGGACGTTTTTCAATGGCAAAAATCAATGAATATTGTAAATGCACAAACAGTAATTTCTCCGCATTGCAAGGTGCAATTCTGAAATTTTTTGCTTTTTCCTGCTCCTCTTAGCATGATAAAGAAGATTCAAAGAGAGTGAGATGCCAGCTCCTTTCATTCAGTCAGTAGCTTCAAACATTTCTGGTATATGAATAACATGATGTTTTTCAATGGCAAAAATTAATGAATATTGTAAATGCACAAACAGTAATTTCTCCGCATTGCAAGGTGCAATTCTGAAATTTTTTGCTTTTTCCAGCTCCTCTTAGCATGATAAAGAAGATTCAAAGAGAGTGAGATGCCAGCTCCTTTCATTCAGTCAGTAGCTTCAATCATTTCTGGACGTTTTTCAATGGCAAAAATCAATGATATTGTAAATGCACAAACAGTAATTTCTCCGCATTGCAAGGTGCAATTCTGAAATTTTTTGCTTTATCCTGCTCCTCTTAGCATGATAAAGAAGATTCAAAGAGAGTGAGGTGCCAGCTCCTTTCATTCAGTCAGTAGCTTCAAACATTTCTGGTATATGAATAACATGTTTTTCAATGGCAAAAATCAATGAATATTGTAAATGCACAAACAGTAAATTTCTCCGCATTGCAAGGTGCAATTCTGAAATTTTTTGCTTTTTCCTGCTCCTCTTAGCATGATAAAGAAAATTCAAAGAGAGTGAGATGCCAGCTCCTTTCATTCAGTCAGTAGCTTCAATCATTTCTGGACGTTTTTCAATGGCAAAAATCAATGAATATTGTAAATGCACAAACAGTAATTTCTCCGCATTGCAAGGTGCAATTCTGAAATTTTTTGCTTTTTCCTGCTCCTCTTAGCATGATAAAGAAGATTCAAAGAGAGTGAGATGCCAGCTCCTTTCATTCAGTCAGTAGCTTCAATCATTTCTGGACGTTTTTCAATGGCAAAAATCAATGAATATTGTAAATGCACAAACAGTAATTTCTCCGCATTGCAAGGTGCAATTCTGAAATTTTTTGCTTTTTCCTGCTCCTCTTAGCATGATAAAGAAGATTCAAAGTGAGTGAGATGCCAGCTCCTTTCATTCAGTCAGTAGCTTCAATCATTTCTGGACGTTTTTCAATGCAAAAATCAATGAATATTGTAAATGTACAAACAGTAATTTCTCCGCATTGCAAGGTGCAATTCTGAAATTTTTTGCTTTTTCCTGCTCCTCTTAGCATGATAAAGAAGATTCAAAGAGAGTGAGGTTCCAGCTCCTTTCATTCAGTCAGTAGCTTCAAACATTTCTGGTATATGAATAACATGTTTTTCAATGGCAAAAATCAATGAATATTGTAAATGCACAAACAGTAATTTCTCCGCATTGCAAGGTGCAATTCTGAAATTTTTTGCTTTTTCCTGCTCCTCTTAACTTGATAAAGAAGATTCAAAGAGAGTGAGATTCCAGCTCCTTTCATTCAGTCAGTAGCTTCAATCATTTCTGGACGTTTTTCAATGGCAAAAATCAATGAATATTGTAAATGCACAAACTGTAATTTCTCCGCATTGTAAGGTGCAATTCTGAAATTTTTTGCTTTTTCCTGCTCCTCTTAGCATGATAAAGAAGATTCAAAGAGAGTGAGATGCCAGCTCCTTTCATTCAGTCAGTAGCTTCAATCATTTCTGGACGTTTTTCAATGGCAAAAATCAATGAATATTGTAAATGCACAAACAGTAATTTCTCCGCATTGCAAGGTGCAATTCTGAAATTTTTTGCTTTTTCCTGCTCCTCTTAGCATGATAAAGAAGATTCAAAGAGAGTGAGATGCCAGCTCCTTTCATTCAGTCAGTAGCTTCAAACATTTCTGGTATATGAATAACATGATGTTTTTCAATGGCAAAAATCAATAAATATTGTAAATGCACAAACAGTAATTTCTCCGCATTGCAAGGTGCAAGTCTGAAATTTTTTGCTTTTTCCTGCTCCTCTTAGCATGATAAAGAAGATTCAAAGAGAGTGAGATGCCAGCTACTTTCATTCAGTCAGTAGCTTCAATCATTTCTGGACGTTTTTCAATGGTAAAAATCAATGAATATTGTAAATGCACAAACAGTAATTTCTCCGCATTGCAAGGTGCAATTCTGAAATTTTTTGCTTTTTCCTGCTCCTCTTAGCATGATAAAGAAGATTCAAAGAGAGTGAGATGCCAGCTCCTTTCATTCAGTCAGTAGCTTCAATCATTTCTGGACGTTTTTCAATGGCAAAAATCAATGAATATTGTAAATGCACAAACAGTAATTTCTTCGCATTGCAAGGTGCAATTCTGAAATGTTTTGCTTTTTCCTGCTCCTCTTAGCATGATAAAGAAGATTCAAAGAGAGTGAGATGCCAGCTCCTTTCATTCAGTCAGTAGCTTCAATCATTTCTGGTAAATGAATAACATGATGTTTTTCAATGGCAAAAATCAATGAATTTTGTAAATGCACAAACAGTAATTTCTCCGCATTGCAAGGCGCAATTCTGAAATTTTTTGCTTTTTCCTGCTCCTCTTAGCATGATAAAGAAGATTCAAAGAGAGTGAGATGCCAGCTCCTTTCATTCAGTCAGTAGCTTCAATCATTTCTGGACGTTTTTCAATGGCAAAAATCAATGAATATTGTAAATGCACAAACAGTAATTTCTCCGCATTGCAAGGTGCAATTCTGAAATTTTTTGCTTTTTCCTGCTCCTCTTAGCATGATAAAGAAGATTCAAAGAGAGTGAGATGCCAGCTCCTTTCATTCAGTCAGTAGCTTCAATCATTTCTGGATGTTTTTCAATGGCAAAAGTCAATGAATATTGTAAATGCACAAACTGTAATTTCTTCGCATTGCAAGGTGCAATTCTGAAATTTTTTGCTTTTCCTGCTCCTCTTAGCATGATAAAGAAGATTCATAGAGAGTGAGATGCCAGCTCCTTTCATTCAGTCAGTAGCTTCAATCATTTCTGGACGTTTTTCAATGGCAAAAATCAATGAATATTGTAATTGCACAAACAGTAATTTCTCCGCATTGCAAGGTGCAATTCTGAAATTTTTTGCTTTTTCCTGCTCCTCTTAGCATGATAAAGAAGATTCAAAGAGAGTGAGATGCCAGCTCCTTTCATTCAGTCAGTAGCTTCAAACATTTCTGGTATATGAATAACATGATGTTTTTCAATGGCAAAAATCAATGAATATTGTAAATGCACAAACAGTAATTTCTCCGCATTGCAAGGTGCAATTCTGAAATTTTTTGCTTTTTCCTGCTCCTCTTAGCATGATAAAGAAGATTCAAAGAGAGTGAGATGCCAGCTCCTTTCATTCAGTCAGTAGCTTCAATCATTTCTGGACGTTTTTCAATGGCAAAAATCAATGAATATTGTAAATGCACAAACAGTAATTTCTCCGCATTGCAAGGTGCAATTCTGAAATTTTTTGCTTTTTCCTGCTCCTCTTAGCATGATAAAGAAGATTCAAAGAGAGTGAGATGCCAGCTCCTTTCATTCAGTCAGTAGCTTCAATCATTTCTGGACGTTTTTCAATGGCAAAAATCAATGAATATTGTAAATGCACAAACTGTAATTTCTCCGCATTGTAAGGTGCAATTCTGAAATTTTTTGCTTTTTCCTGCTCCTCTTAGCATGATAAAGAAGATTCAAAGAGAGTGAGATGCCAGCTCCTTTCATTCAGTCAGTAGCTTCAATCATTTCTGGACGTTTTTCAATGGCAAAAATCAATGAATATTGTAAATGCACAAACAGTAATTTCTCCGCATTGCAAGGTGCAATTCTGAAATTTTTTGCTTTTTCCTGCTCCTCTTAGCATGATAAAGAAGATTCAAAGAGAGTGAGATGCCAGCTCCTTTCATTCAGTCAGTAGCTTCAAACATTTCTGGTATATGAATAACATGATGTTTTTCAATGGCAAAAATCAATGAATATTGTAAATGCACAAACAGTAATTTCTCCGCATTGCAAGGTGCAAGTCTGAAATTTTTTGCTTTTTCCTGCTCCTCTTAGCATGATAAAGAAGATTCAAAGAGAGTGAGATGCCAGCTACTTTCATTCAGTCAGTAGCTTCAATCATTTCTGGACGTTTTTCAATGGTAAAAATCAATGAATATTGTAAATGCACAAACAGTAATTTCTCCGCATTGCAAGGTGCAATTCTGAAATTTTTTGCTTTTTCCTGCTCCTCTTAGCATGATAAAGAAGATTCAAAGAGAGTGAGATGCCAGCTCCTTTCATTCAGTCAGTAGCTTCAATCATTTCTGGACGTTTTTCAATGGCAAAAATCAATGAATATTGTAAATGCACAAACAGTAATTTCTCCGCATTGCAAGGTGCAATTCTGAAATTTTTTGCTTTTTCCTGCTCCTCTTAGCATGATAAAGAAGTTTCAAAGAGAGTGAGATGCCAGCTCCTTTCATTCAGTCAGTAGCTTCAATCATTTCTGGTAAATGAATAACATGATGTTTTTCAATGGCAAAAATCAATGAATTTTGTAAATGCACAAACACTAATTTCTCCGCATTGCAAGGCGCAATTCTGAAATTTTTTGCTTTTTCCTGCTCCTCTTAGCATGATAAAGAAGATTCAAAGAGAGTGAGATGCCAGCTCCTTTCATTCAGTCAGTAGCTTCAATCATTTCTGGACGTTTTCAATGGCAAAAATCAATGAATATTGTAAATGCACAAACAGTAATTTCTCCGCATTGCAAGGTGCAATTCTGAAATTTTTTGCTTTTTCCTGCTCCTCTTAGCATGATAAAGAAGATTCAAAGAGAGTGAGGTGCCAGCTCCTTTCATTCAGTCAGTAGCTTCAAACATTTCTGGTATATGAATAACATGTTTTTCAATGGCAAAAATCAATGAATATTGTAAATGCACAAACAGTAATTTCTCCGCAATGCAAGGAGCAATTCTGAAATTTTTTGCTTTTTCCTGCTCCTCTTAGCATGATAAAGAAGATTCAAAGAGAGTGAGATGCCAGCTCCTTTCATTCAGTCAGTAGCTTCAATCATTTCTGGACGTTTTTCAATGGCAAAAATCAATGAATATTGTAAATGCACAAACAGTAATTTCTCCGCATTGCAAGGTGCAATTCTGAAATTTTTTGCTTTTTCCTGCTCCTCTTAGCATGATAAAGAAGATTCAAAGAGAGTGAGATGCCAGCTCCTTTCATTCAGTCAGTAGCTTCAATCATTTCTGGACGTTTTTCAATGGCAAAAATCAATGAATATTGTAAATGCACAAACTGTAATTTCTCCGCATTGCAAGGTGCAATTCTGAAATTTTTTGCTTTTTCCTGCTCCTCTTAGCATGATAAAGAAGATTCAAAGAGAGTGAGATGCCAGCTCCTTTCATTCAGTCAGTAGCTTCAAACATTTCTGGTATATGAATAACATGTTTTTCAATGGCAAAAATCAATGAATATTGTAAATGCACAAACAGTAATTTCTCCGCATTGCAAGGTGCAATTCTGAAATTTTTTGCTTTTTCCTGCTCCTCTTAGCATGATAAAGAAGATTCAAAGAGAGTGAGATGCCAGCTCCTTTCATTCAGTCAGTAGCTTCAAACATTTCTGGTATATGAATAACATGATGTTTTTCAATGGCAAAAATCAATGAATATTGTAAATGCACAAACAGTAATTTCTCCGCATTGCAAGGTGCAATTCTGAAATTTTTTGCTTTTTCCTGCTCCTCTTAGCATGATAAAGAAGATTCAAAGAGAGTGAGATGCCAGCTCCTTTCATTCAGTCAGTAGCTTCAAACCTTTCTGGTATATGAATAACATGATGTTTTTCAATGGCAAAAATCAATGAATATTGTAAATGCACAAACAGTAATTTCTCCGCATTGCAAGGTGCAATTCTGAAATTTTTTGCTTTTTCCTGCTCCTCTTAGCATGATAAAGAAGATTCAAAGAGAGTGAGATGCCAGCTCCTTTCATTGAGTCAGTAGCTTCAATCATTTCTGGACTTTTTTCAATGGCAAAAATCATTGAATATTGTAAATGCACAAACAGTAATTTCTCCGCATTGCAAGGTGCAATTCTGAAATTTTTTACTTTTTCTTGCTCCTCTTAGCATGATAAAGAAGATTCAAAGAGAGTGAGATGCCAGCTCCTTTCATTCAGTCAGTAGCTTCAATCATTTCTGGTATATGAATAACATGATGTTTTTCAATGGCAAAAATCAATGAATATTGTAAATGCACAAACAGTAATTTCTCCGCATTGCAAGGTGCAATTCTGAAATTTTTTGTTTTTTCCTGCTCCTCTTAGCATGATAAAGAAGATTCAAAGAGAGTGAGATGCCAGCTCCTTTCATTCAGTCAGTAGCTTCAAACATTTCTGGTATATGAATAACATGATGTTTTTCAATGGCAAAAATCAATGAATATTGTAAATGCACAAACAGTAATTTCTCCGCATTGCAAGGTGCAATTCTGAAATTTTTTGCTTTTTCCTGCTCCTCTTAGCATGTTAAAGAAGATTCAAAGAGAGTGAGATGCCAGCTCCTTTCGTTCAGTCAGTAGCCTCAATCATTTCTGGACGTTTTTCAATGGTAAAAATCAATGAATATTGTAAATGCACAAACAGTAATTTCTCCGCATTGCAAGGTGCAATTCTGAAATTTTTTGCTTTTTCCTGCTCCTCTTAGCATGATAAAGAAGATTCAAAGAGAGTGAGATGCCAGCTCCTTTCATTCAGTCAGTAGCTTCAAACATTTCTGGTATATGAATAACATGATGTTTTTCAATGGCAAAAATCAATGAATATTGTAAATGCACAAACAGTAATTTCTCCGCATTGCAAGGTGCAATTCTGAAATTTTTTGCTTTTTCCTGCTCCTCTTAGCATGATAAAGAAGATTCAAAGAGAGTGAGATGCCAGCTCCTTTCATTCAGTCAGTAGCTTCAATCATTTCTGGTATATGAATAACATGATGTTTTTCAATGGCAAAAATCAATGAATATTGTAAATGCACAAACAGTAATTTCTCCGCATTGCAAGGTGCAATTCTGAAATTTTTTGCTTTTTCCTGCTCCTCTTAGCATGATAAAGAAGATTCAAAGAGAGTGAGATGCCAGCTCCTTTCATTCAGTCAGTAGCTTCAATCATTTCTGGACGTTTTTCAATGGCAAAAATCAATGAATATTGCAAATGCACAAACAGTAATTTCTCCGCATTGCAAGGTGCAATTCTGAAATTTTTTGCTTTTTCCTGCTCCTCTTAGCATGATAAACAAGATTCAAAGAGAGTGAGATGCCAGCTCCTTTCATTCAGTCAGTAGCTTCAATCATTTCTGGACGTTTTTCAATGGCAAAAATCAATGAATATTGTAAATGCACAAACAGTAATTTCTCCGCATTGCAAGGTGCAATTCTGAAATTTTTTGCTTTTACCTGCTCCTCTTAGCATGATAAAGAAGATTCAAAGAGAGTGAGATGCCAGCTCCTTTCTTTCAGTCAGTAGCTTCAATCATTTCTGGACGTTTTTCAATGGCAAAAATCAATGAATATTGTAAATGCACAAACAGTAATTTCTCCGCATTGCAAGTTGCAATTCTGAAATTTTTTGCTTTTTCCTGCTCCTCTTAGCATGATAAAGAAGATTCAAAGAGAGTGAGATGCCAGCTCCTTTCATTCAGTCAGTAGCTTCAAACATTTCTGGTATATGAATAACATGATGTTTTTCAATGGCAAAAATCAATGAATATTGTAAATGCACAAACAGTAATTTCTCCGCATTGCAAGGTGCAATTCTGAAATTTTTTGCTTTTTCCTGCTCCTCTTAGCATGATGAAGATTCAAAGAGAGTGAGATGCCAGCTCCTTTCGTTCAGTCAGTAGCTTCAATCATTTCTGGACGTTTTTCAATGGCAAAAATCATTGAATATTATAAATGCACAAACAGTAATTTCTCCGCATTGCATAGTGCAATTCTGAAATTTTTTACTTTTTCCTGCTCCTCTTAGCATGATAAAGAAGATTCAAAGAGAGTGAGATGCCAGCTCCTTTCATTCAGTCAGTAGCTTCAATCATTTCTGGACGTTTTTCAATGGCAAAAATCAATGAATATTGTAAATGCACAAACTGTAATTTCTCCGCATTGCAAGGTGCAATTCTGAAATTTTTTGCTTTTTCCTGCTCCTCTTAGCATGATAAAGAAGATTCAAAGAGAGTGAGATGCCAGCTCCTTTCATTCAGTCAGTAGCTTCAAACATTTCTGGTATATGAATAACATGTTTTTCAATGGCAAAAATCAATGAATATTGTAAATGCACAAACAGTAATTTCTCCGCATTGCAAGGTGCAATTCTGAAATTTTTTGCTTTTTCCTGCTCCTCTTAGCATGATAAAGAAGATTCAAAGAGAGTGAGATGCCAGCTCCTTTCATTCAGTCAGTAGCTTCAAACATTTCTGGTATATGAATAACATGATGTTTTTCAATGGCAAAAATCAATGAATATTGTAAATGCACAAACAGTAATTTCTCCGCATTGCAAGGTGCAATTCTGAAATTTTTTGCTTTTTCCTGCTCCTCTTAGCATGTTAAAGAAGATTCAAAGAGAGTGAGATGCCAGCTCCTTTCGTTCAGTCAGTAGCCTCAATCATTTCTGGACGTTTTTCAATGGTAAAAATCAATGAATATTGTAAATGCACAAACAGTAATTTCTCCGCATTGCAAGGTGCAATTCTGAAATTTTTTGCTTTTTCCTGCTCCTCTTAGCATGATAAAGAAGATTCAAAGAGAGTGAGATGCCAGCTCCTTTCATTCAGTCAGTAGCTTCAAACATTTCTGGTATATGAATAACATGATGTTTTTCAATGGCAAAAATCAATGAATATTGTAAATGCACAAACAGTAATTTCTCCGCATTGCAAGGTGCAATTCTGAAATTTTTTGCTTTTTCCTGCTCCTCTTAGCATGATAAAGAAGATTCAAAGAGAGTGAGATGCCAGCTCCTTTCATTCAGTCAGTAGCTTCAATCATTTCTGGTATATGAATAACATGATGTTTTTCAATGGCAAAAATCAATGAATATTGTAAATGCACAAACAGTAATTTCTCCGCATTGCAAGGTGCAATTCTGAAATTTTTTGCTTTTTCCTGCTCCTCTTAGCATGATAAAGAAGATTCAAAGAGAGTGAGATGCCAGCTCCTTTCATTCAGTCAGTAGCTTCAATCATTTCTGGACGTTTTTCAATGGCAAAAATCAATGAATATTGCAAATGCACAAACAGTAATTTCTCCGCATTGCAAGGTGCAATTCTGAAATTTTTTGCTTTTTCCTGCTCCTCTTAGCATGATAAACAAGATTCAAAGAGAGTGAGATGCCAGCTCCTTTCATTCAGTCAGTAGCTTCAATCATTTCTGGACGTTTTTCAATGGCAAAAATCAATGAATATTGTAAATGCACAAACAGTAATTTCTCCGCATTGCAAGGTGCAATTCTGAAATTTTTTGCTTTTACCTGCTCCTCTTAGCATGATAAAGAAGATTCAAAGAGAGTGAGATGCCAGCTCCTTTCTTTCAGTCAGTAGCTTCAATCATTTCTGGACGTTTTTCAATGGCAAAAATCAATGAATATTGTAAATGCACAAACAGTAATTTCTCCGCATTGCAAGTTGCAATTCTGAAATTTTTTGCTTTTTCCTGCTCCTCTTAGCATGATAAAGAAGATTCAAAGAGAGTGAGATGCCAGCTCCTTTCATTCAGTCAGTAGCTTCAAACATTTCTGGTATATGAATAACATGATGTTTTTCAATGGCAAAAATCAATGAATATTGTAAATGCACAAACAGTAATTTCTCCGCATTGCAAGGTGCAATTCTGAAATTTTTTGCTTTTTCCTGCTCCTCTTAGCATGATGAAGATTCAAAGAGAGTGAGATGCCAGCTCCTTTCGTTCAGTCAGTAGCTTCAATCATTTCTGGACGTTTTTCAATGGCAAAAATCATTGAATATTATAAATGCACAAACAGTAATTTCTCCGCATTGCATAGTGCAATTCTGAAATTTTTTACTTTTTCCTGCTCCTCTTAGCATGATAAAGAAGATTCAAAGAGAGTGAGATGCCAGCTCCTTTCATTCAGTCAGTAGCTTCAATCATTTCTGGACGTTTTTCAATGGCAAAAATCAATGAATATTGTAAATGCACAAACTGTAATTTCTCCGCATTGCAAGGTGCAATTCTGAAATTTTTTGCTTTTTCCTGCTCCTCTTAGCATGATAAAGAAGATTCAAAGAGAGTGAGATGCCAGCTCCTTTCATTCAGTCAGTAGCTTCAAACATTTCTGGTATATGAATAACATGTTTTTCAATGGCAAAAATCAATGAATATTGTAAATGCACAAACAGTAATTTCTCCGCATTGCAAGGTGCAATTCTGAAATTTTTTGCTTTTTCCTGCTCCTCTTAGCATGATAAAGAAGATTCAAAGAGAGTGAGATGCCAGCTCCTTTCATTCAGTCAGTAGCTTCAAACATTTCTGGTATATGACTAACATGATGTTTTTCAATGGCAAAAATCAATGAATATTGTAAATGCACAAACAGTAATTTCTCCGCATTGCAAGGTGCAATTCTGAAATTTTTTGCTTTTTCCTGCTCCTCTTAGCATGATAAAGAAGATTCAAAGAGAGTGAGATGCCAGCTCCTTTCATTCAGTCAGTAGCTTCAAACATTTCTGGTATATGAATAACATGATGTTTTTCAATGGCAAAAATCAATGAATATTGTAAATGCACAAACAGTAATTTCTCCGCATTGCAAGGTGCAATTCTGAAATTTTTTGCTTTTTCCTGCTCCTCTTAGCATGATAAAGAAGATTCAAAGAGAGTGAGATGCCAGCTCCTTTCATTGAGTCAGTAGCTTCAATCATTTCTGGACTTTTTTCAATGGCAAAAATCATTGAATATTGTAAATGCACAAACAGTAATTTCTCCGCATTGCAAGGTGCAATTCTGAAATTTTTTACTTTTTCTTGCTCCTCTTAGCATGATAAAGAAGATTCAAAGAGAGTGAGATGCCAGCTCCTTTCATTCAGTCAGTAGCTTCAATCATTTCTGGTATATGAATAACATGATGTTTTTCAATGGCAAAAATCAATGAATATTGTAAATGCACAAACAGTAATTTCTCCGCATTGCAAGGTGCAATTCTGAAATTTTTTGTTTTTTCCTGCTCCTCTTAGCATGATAAAGAAGATTCAAAGAGAGTGAGATGCCAGCTCCTTTCATTCAGTCAGTAGCTTCAAACATTTCTGGTATATGAATAACATGATGTTTTTCAATGGCAAAAATCAATGAATATTGTAAATGCACAAACAGTAATTTCTCCGCATTGCAAGGTGCAATTCTGAAATTTTTTGCTTTTTCCTGCTCCTCTTAGCATGTTAAAGAAGATTCAAAGAGAGTGAGATGCCAGCTCCTTTCGTTCAGTCAGTAGCCTCAATCATTTCTGGACGTTTTTCAATGGTAAAAATCAATGAATATTGTAAATGCACAAACAGTAATTTCTCCGCATTGCAAGGTGCAATTCTGAAATTTTTTGCTTTTTCCTGCTCCTCTTAGCATGATAAAGAAGATTCAAAGAGAGTGAGATGCCAGCTCCTTTCATTCAGTCAGTAGCTTCAAACATTTCTGGTATATGAATAACATGATGTTTTTCAATGGCAAAAATCAATGAATATTGTAAATGCACAAACAGTAATTTCTCCGCATTGCAAGGTGCAATTCTGAAATTTTTTGCTTTTTCCTGCTCCTCTTAGCATGATAAAGAAGATTCAAAGAGAGTGAGATGCCAGCTCCTTTCATTCAGTCAGTAGCTTCAATCATTTCTGGTATATGAATAACATGATGTTTTTCAATGGCAAAAATCAATGAATATTGTAAATGCACAAACAGTAATTTCTCCGCATTGCAAGGTGCAATTCTGAAATTTTTTGCTTTTTCCTGCTCCTCTTAGCATGATAAAGAAGATTCAAAGAGAGTGAGATGCCAGCTCCTTTCGTTCAGTCAGTAGCTTCAATCATTTCTGGACGTTTTTCAATGGCAAAAATCATTGAATATTATAAATGCACAAACAGTAATTTCTCCGCATTGCATAGTGCAATTCTGAAATTTTTTACTTTTTCCTGCTCCTCTTAGCATGATAAAGAAGATTCAAAGAGAGTGAGATGCCAGCTCCTTTCATTCAGTCAGTAGCTTCAATCATTTCTGGACGTTTTTCAATGGCAAAAATCAATGAATATTGTAAATGCACAAACTGTAATTTCTCCGCATTGCAAGGTGCAATTCTGAAATTTTTTGCTTTTTCCTGCTCCTCTTAGCATGATAAAGAAGATTCAAAGAGAGTGAGATGCCAGCTCCTTTCATTCAGTCAGTAGCTTCAAACATTTCTGGTATATGAATAACATGTTTTTCAATGGCAAAAATCAATGAATATTGTAAATGCACAAACAGTAATTTCTCCGCATTGCAAGGTGCAATTCTGAAATTTTTTGCTTTTTCCTGCTCCTCTTAGCATGATAAAGAAGATTCAAAGAGAGTGAGATGCCAGCTCCTTTCATTCAGTCAGTAGCTTCAAACATTTCTGGTATATGACTAACATGATGTTTTTCAATGGCAAAAATCAATGAATATTGTAAATGCACAAACAGTAATTTCTCCGCATTGCAAGGTGCAATTCTGAAATTTTTTGCTTTTTCCTGCTCCTCTTAGCATGATAAAGAAGATTCAAAGAGAGTGAGATGCCAGCTCCTTTCATTCAGTCAGTAGCTTCAAACATTTCTGGTATATGAATAACATGATGTTTTTCAATGGCAAAAATCAATGAATATTGTAAATGCACAAACAGTAATTTCTCCGCATTGCAAGGTGCAATTCTGAAATTTTTTGCTTTTTCCTGCTCCTCTTAGCATGATAAAGAAGATTCAAAGAGAGTGAGATGCCAGCTCCTTTCATTGAGTCAGTAGCTTCAATCATTTCTGGACTTTTTTCAATGGCAAAAATCATTGAATATTGTAAATGCACAAACAGTAATTTCTCCGCATTGCAAGGTGCAATTCTGAAATTTTTTACTTTTTCTTGCTCCTCTTAGCATGATAAAGAAGATTCAAAGAGAGTGAGATGCCAGCTCCTTTCATTCAGTCAGTAGCTTCAATCATTTCTGGTATATGAATAACATGATGTTTTTCAATGGCAAAAATCAATGAATATTGTAAATGCACAAACAGTAATTTCTCCGCATTGCAAGGTGCAATTCTGAAATTTTTTGTTTTTTCCTGCTCCTCTTAGCATGATAAAGAAGATTCAAAGAGAGTGAGATGCCAGCTCCTTTCATTCAGTCAGTAGCTTCAAACATTTCTGGTATATGAATAACATGATGTTTTTCAATGGCAAAAATCAATGAATATTGTAAATGCACAAACAGTAATTTCTCCGCATTGCAAGGTGCAATTCTGAAATTTTTTGCTTTTTCCTGCTCCTCTTAGCATGTTAAAGAAGATTCAAAGAGAGTGAGATGCCAGCTCCTTTCGTTCAGTCAGTAGCCTCAATCATTTCTGGACGTTTTTCAATGGTAAAAATCAATGAATATTGTAAATGCACAAACAGTAATTTCTCCGCATTGCAAGGTGCAATTCTGAAATTTTTTGCTTTTTCCTGCTCCTCTTAGCATGATAAAGAAGATTCAAAGAGAGTGAGATGCCAGCTCCTTTCATTCAGTCAGTAGCTTCAAACATTTCTGGTATATGAATAACATGATGTTTTTCAATGGCAAAAATCAATGAATATTGTAAATGCACAAACAGTAATTTCTCCGCATTGCAAGGTGCAATTCTGAAATTTTTTGCTTTTTCCTGCTCCTCTTAGCATGATAAAGAAGATTCAAAGAGAGTGAGATGCCAGCTCCTTTCATTCAGTCAGTAGCTTCAATCATTTCTGGTATATGAATAACATGATGTTTTTCAATGGCAAAAATCAATGAATATTGTAAATGCACAAACAGTAATTTCTCCGCATTGCAAGGTGCAATTCTGAAATTTTTTGCTTTTTCCTGCTCCTCTTAGCATGATAAAGAAGATTCAAAGAGAGTGAGATGCCAGCTCCTTTCATTCAGTCAGCAGCTTCAATCATTTCTGGACGTTTTTCAATGGCAAAAATCAATGAATATTGCAAATGCACAAACAGTAATTTCTCCGCATTGCAAGGTGCAATTCTGAAATTTTTTGCTTTTTCCTGCTCCTCTTAGCATGATAAACAAGATTCAAAGAGAGTGAGATGCCAGCTCCTTTCATTCAGTCAGTAGCTTCAATCATTTCTGGACGTTTTTCAATGGCAAAAATCAATGAATATTGTAAATGCACAAACAGTAATTTCTCCGCATTGCAAGGTGCAATTCTGAAATTTTTTGCTTTTACCTGCTCCTCTTAGCATGATAAAGAAGATTCAAAGAGAGTGAGATGCCAGCTCCTTTCTTTCAGTCAGTAGCTTCAATCATTTCTGGACGTTTTTCAATGGCAAAAATCAATGAATATTGTAAATGCACAAACAGTAATTTCTCCGCATTGCAAGTTGCAATTCTGAAATTTTTTGCTTTTTCCTGCTCCTCTTAGCATGATAAAGAAGATTCAAAGAGAGTGAGATGCCAGCTCCTTTCATTCAGTCAGTAGCTTCAAACATTTCTGGTATATGAATAACATGATGTTTTTCAATGGCAAAAATCAATGAATATTGTAAATGCACAAACAGTAATTTCTCCGCATTGCAAGGTGCAATTCTGAAATTTTTTGCTTTTTCCTGCTCCTCTTAGCATGATGAAGATTCAAAGAGAGTGAGATGCCAGCTCCTTTCGTTCAGTCAGTAGCTTCAATCATTTCTGGACGTTTTTCAATGGCAAAAATCATTGAATATTATAAATGCACAAACAGTAATTTCTCCGCATTGCATAGTGCAATTCTGAAATTTTTTACTTTTTCCTGCTCCTCTTAGCATGATAAAGAAGATTCAAAGAGAGTGAGATGCCAGCTCCTTTCATTCAGTCAGTAGCTTCAATCATTTCTGGTATATGAATAACATGATGTTTTTCAATGGCAAAAATCAATGAATATTGTAAATGCACAAACAGTAATTTCTCCGCATTGCAAGGTGCAATTCTGAAATTTTTTGCTTTTTCCTGCTCCTCTTAGCATGATAAAGAAGATTCAAAGAGAGTGAGATGCCAGCTCCTTTCATTCAGTCAGTAGCTTCAATAATTTCTGGACGTTTTTCAATGGCAAAAATCAATGAATATTGTAAATGCACAAACAGTAATTTCTCTGCATTGCAAGGTGCAATTCTGAAATTTTTTGCTTTTTCCTGCTCCTCTTAGCATGATAAACATGATTCAAAGAGAGTGAGATGCCAGCTCCTTTCATTCAGTCAGTAGCTTCAATCATTTCTGGACGTTTTTCAATGGCAAAAATCAATGAATATTGTAAATGCACAAACAGTAATTTCTCCGCATTGCAAGGTGCAATTATGAAATTTTTTGCTTTTTCCTGCTCCTCTTAGCATGATAAAGAAGATTCAAAGAGAGTGAGATGCCAGCTCCTTTCATTCAGTCAGTAGCTTCAAACATTTCTGGTATATGAATAACATGATGTTTTTCAATGGCAAAAATCAATGAATATTGTAAATGCACAAACAGTAATTTCTCCGCATTGCAAGGTGCAATTCTGAAATTTTTTGCTTTTTCCTGCTCCTCTTAGCATGATAAAGAAGATTCAAAGAGAGTGAGATGCCAGCTCCTTTCATTCAGTCAGTAGCTTCAATCATTTCTGGATGTTTTTCAATGGCAAAAATCAATGAATATTGTAAATGCACAAACAGTAATTTCTCCGCATTGCAAGGTGCAATTCTGAAATTTTTAGCTTTTTCCTGCTCCTCTTAGCATGATAAACAAGATTCAAAGAGAGTGAGATGCCAGCTCCTTTCATTCAGTCAGTAGCTTCAATCATTTCTGGACGTTTTTCAATGGCAAAAATCAATGAATATCGTAAATGCACAAACAGTAATTTCTCCGCATTGCAAGGTGCAATTCTGAAATTTTTTGCTTTTTCCTGCTCCTCTTAGCATGATAAAGAAGATTCAAAGAGAGTGAGATGCCAGCTCCTTTCATTCAGTCAGTAGCTTCAAACATTTCTGGTATATGAATAACATGATGTTTTTCAATGGCAAAAATCAATGAATATTGTAAATGCACAAACAGTAATTTCTCCGCATTGCAAGGTGCAAGTCTGAAATTTTTTGCTTTTTCCTGCTCCTCTTAGCATGATAAAGAAGATTCAAAGAGAGTGAGATGCCAGCTACTTTCATTCAGTCAGTAGCTTCAATCATTTCTGGACGTTTTTCAATGGTAAAAATCAATGAATATTGTAAATGCACAAACAGTAATTTCTCCACATTGCAAGGTGCAATTCTGAAATTTTTTGCTTTTTCCTGCTCCTCTTAGCATGATAAAGAAGATTCAAAGAGAGTGAGATGCCAGCTCCTTTCATTCAGTCAGTAGCTTCAAACATTTCTGGTATATGAATAACATGATGTTTTTCAATGGCAAAAATCAATGAATATTGTAAATGCACAAACAGTAATTTCTCCGCATTGCAAGGTGCAATTCTGAAATTTTTTGCTTTTTCCTGCTCCTCTTAGCATGATAAAGAAGATTCAAAGAGAGTGAGATGCCAGCTCCTTTCATTCAGTCAGTAGCTTCAATCATTTCTGGATGTTTTTCAATGGCAAAAATCAATGAATATTGTAAATGCACAAACTGTAATTTCTCCGCATTGCAAGGTGCAATTCTGAAATTTTTTGCTTTTTCCTGCTCCTCTTAGCATAATAAAGAAGATTCAAAGAGAGTGAGATGCCAGCTCCTTTCATTCAGTCAGTAGCTTCAATCATTTCTGGACGTTTTTCAATGGCAAAAATCAATGAATATTGTAAATGCACAAACAGTAATTTCTCCGCATTGCAAGGTGCAATTCTGAAATTTTTTGCTTTTTCCTGCTCCTCTTAGCATGATAAAGAAGATTCAAAGAGAGTGAGATGCCAGCTCCTTTCATTCAGTCAGTACCTTCAATCATTTCTGGACGTTTTTCAATGGCAAAAATCAATGAATATTGTAAATGCACAAACAGTAATTTCTCCGCATTGCAAGGTGCAATTCTGAAATTTTTTGCTTTTTCCCGCTCCTCTTAGCATGATAAAGATTCAAAGAGAGTGAGGTGCCAGCTCCTTTCATTCAGTCAGTAGCTTCAAACATTTCTGGTATATGAATAACATGTTTTTCAATGGCAAAAATCAATGAATATTGTAAATGCACAAACAGTAATTTCTCCGCATTGCAAGGTGCAATTCTGAAATTTTTTGCTTTTTCCTGCTCCTCTTAGCATGATAAAGAAGATTCAAAGAGAGTGAGATGCCAGCTCCTTTCATTCAGTCAGTAGCTTCAAACATTTCTGGTATATGAATAACATGATGTTTTTCAATGGCAAAAATCAATGAATATTGTAAATGCACAAACAGTAATTTCTCCGCATTGCAAGGTGCAATTCTGAAATTTTTTGCTTTTTCCTGCTCCTCTTAGCATGATAAAGAAGATTCAAAGAGAGTGAGATGCCAGCTCCTTTCATTCAGTCAGTAGCTTCAATCATTTCTGGATGTTTTTCAATGGCAAAAATCAATGAATATTGTAAATGCACAAACTGTAATTTCTCCGCATTGCAAGGTGCAATTCTGAAATTTTTTGCTTTTTCCTGCTCCTCTTAGCATGATAAAGAAGATTCAAGGAGAGTGAGATGCCAGCTCCTTTCATTCAGTCAGTAGCTTCAATCATTTCTGGACGTTTTTCAATGGCAAAAATCAATGAATATTGTAAATGCACAAACAGTAATTTCTCCGCATTGCAAAGTGCAATTCTGAAATTTTTTGCTTTTTCCTGCTCCTCTTAGCATGATAAAGAAGATTCAAAGAGAGTGAGATGCCAGCTCCTTTCATTCAGTCAGTACCTTCAATCATTTCTGGACGTTTTTCAATGGCAAAAATCAATGAAAATTGTAAATGCACAAACAGTAATTTCTCCGCATTGCAAGGTGCGATTCTGAAATTTTTTGCTTTTTCCTGCTCATCTTAGCATGATAAAGATGATTCAAAGAGAGTGAGATGCCAGCTCCTTTCATTCAGTCAGTAGCTTCAAACATTTCTGGTATATGAATAACATGATGTTTTTCAATGGCAAAAATCAATGAATATTGTAAATGCACAAACAGTAATTTCTCCGCATTGCAAGGTGCAAGTCTGAAATTTTTTGCTTTTTCCTGCTCCTCTTAGCATGATAAAGAAGATTCAAAGAGAGTGAGATGCCAGCTACTTTCATTCAGTCAGTAGCTTCAATCATTTCTGGACCTTTTTCAATGGTAAAAATCAATGAATATTGTAAATGCACAAACAGTAATTTCTCCACATTGCAAGGTGCAATTCTGAAATTTTTTGCTTTTTCCTGCTCCTCTTAGCATGATAAAGAAGATTCAAAGAGAGTGAGATGCCAGCTCCTTTCATTCAGTCAGTAGCTTCAAACATTTCTGGTATATGAATAACATGATGTTTTACAATGGCAAAAATCAATGAATATTGTAAATGCACAAACAGTAATTTCTCCGCATTGCAAGGTGCAATTCTGAAATTTTTTGCTTTTTCCTGCTCCTCTTAGCATGATAAAGAAGATTCAAAGAGAGTGAGATGCCAGCTCCTTTCATTCAGTCAGTAGCTTCAAACATTTCTGGTATATGAATAACATGATGTTTTTCAATGGCAAAAATCAATGAATATTGTAAATGCACAAACAGTAATTTCTCCGCATTGCAAGGTGCAATTCTGAAATTTTTTGCTTTTTCCTGCTCCTCTTAGCATGATAAAGAAGATTCAAAGAGAGTGAGATGCCAGCTCCTTTCATTCAGTCAGTAGCTTCAATCATTTCTGGATGTTTTTCAATGGCAAAAATCAATGAATATTGTAAATGCACAAACAGTAATTTCTCCGCATTGCAAGGTGCAATTCTGAAATTTTTTGCTTTTTCCTGCTCCTCTTAGCATGATAAAGAAGATTCAAAGAGAGTGAGATGTCAGCTCCTTTCATTCAGTCAGTAGCTTCAAACATTTCTGGTATATGAATAACATGATGTTTTTCAATGGCAAAAATCAATGAATTTTGTAAATGCACAAACAGTAATTTCTCCGCATTTCAAGGTGCAATTCTGAAATTTTTTGCTTTTTCCTGCTCCTCTTAGCATGATAAAGAAGATTCAAAGAGAGTGAGATGCCAGTTCCTTTCATTCAGTCAGTAGCTTCAATCATTTCTGGACGTTTTTCAATGGCAAAAATCAATGAATATTGTAAATGCACAAACAGTAATTTCTCCGCATTGCAAGGTGCAATTCTGAAATTTTTTGCTTTTTCCTGCTCCTCTTAGCATGATAAAGAAGATTCAAAGAGAGTGAGATGCCAGCTCCTTTCATTCAGTCAGTATCTTCAATCATTTCTGGTATATGAATAACATGATGTTTTTCAATGGCAAAAATCAATGAATATTGTAAATGCACAAACAGTAATTTCTCCGCATTGCAAGGTGCAATTCTGAAATTTTTTGCTTTTTCCTGCTCCTCTTAGCATGATAAAGAAGATTCAAAGAGAGTGAGATGCCAGCTCCTTTCATTCAGTCAGTAGCTTCAATCATTTCTGGACGTTTTTCAATGGCAAAAATCAATGAATATTGTAAATGCACAAACAGTAATTTCTCCGCATTGCAAGGTGCAATTCTGAAATTTTTTGCTTTTTCCTGCTCCTCTTAGCATGATAAACAAGATTCAAAGAGAGTGAGATGCCAGCTCCTTTCATTCAGTCAGTAGCTTCAATCATTTCTGGACGTTTTTCAATGGCAAAAATCAATGAATATTGTAAATGCACAAACAGTAATTTCTCCGCATTGCAAGGTGCAATTCTGAAATTTTTTGCTTTTTCCTGCTCCTCTTAGCATGATAAAGAAGATTCAAAGAGAGTGAGATGCCAGCTCCTTTCATTCAGTCAGTAGCTTCAAACATTTCTGGTATATGAATAACATGATGTTTTTCAATGGCAAAAATCAATGAATATTGTAAATGCACAAACAGTAATTTCTCCGCATTGCAAGGTGCAAGTCTGAAATTTTTTGCTTTTTCCTGCTCCTCTTAGCATGATAAAGAAGATACAAAGAGAGTGAGATGCCAGCTACTTTCATTCAGTCAGTAGCTTCAATCATTTCTGGATGTTTTTCAATGGTAAAAATCAATGAATATTGTAAATGCACAAACAGTAATTTCTCCACATTGCAAGGTGCAATTCTGAAATTTTTTGCTTTTTCCTGCTCCTCTTAGCATGATAAAGAAGATTCAAAGAGAGTGAGATGCCAGCTCCTTTCATTCAGTCAGTAGCTTCAAACATTTCTGGTATATGAATAACATGATGTTTTTCAATGGCAAAAATCAATGAATATTGTAAATGCACAAACAGTAATTTCTCTGCATTGCAAGGTGCAATTCTGAAATTTTTTGCTTTTTCCTGCTCCTCTTAGCATGATAAAGAAGATTCAAAGAGAGTGAGATGCCAGCTACTTTCATTCAGTCAGTAGCTTCAATCATTTCTGGATGTTTTTCAATGGTAAAAATCAATGAATATTGTAAATGCACAAACAGTAATTTCTCCACATTGCAAGGTGCAATTCTGAAATTTTTTGCTTTTTCCTGCTCCTCTTAGCATGATAAAGAAGATTCAAAGAGAGTGAGATGCCAGCTCCTTTCATTCAGTCAGTAGCTTCAAACATTTCTGGTATATGAATAACATGATGTTTTTCAATGGCAAAAATCAATGAATATTGTAAATGCACAAACAGTAATTTCTCCGCATTGCAAGGTGCAATTCTGAAATTTTTTGCTTTTTCCTGCTCCTCTTAGCATGATAAAGAAGATTCAAAGAGAGTGAGATGCCAGCTCCTTTCATTCAGTCAGTAGCTACAAACATTTCTGGTATATGAATAACATGATGTTTTTCAATGGCAAAAATCAATGAATATTGTAAATGCACAAACAGTAATTTCTCCGCATTGCAAGGTGCAATTCTGAAATTTTTTGCTTTTTCCTGCTCCTCTTAGCATGATAAAGAATATTCAAAGAGAGTGAGATGCCAGCTCCTTTCATTCAGTCAGTAGCTTCAATCATTTCTGGATGTTTTTCAATGGCAAAAATCAATGAATATTGTAAATGCACAAACTGTAATTTCTCCGCATTGCAAGGTGCAATTCTGAAATTTTTTGTTTTTTCCTGCTCCTCTTAGCATGATAAAGAAGATTCAAAGAGAGTGAGATGCCAGCTCCTTTCATTCAGTCAGTAGCTTCAATCATTTCTGGACGTTTTTCAATGGCAAAAATCAATGAATATTGTAAATGCACAAACAGTAATTTCTCCGCATTGCAAGGTGCAATTCTGAAATTTTTTGCTTTTTCCTGCTCCTCTTAGCATGATAAAGAAGATTCAAAGAGAGTGAGATGCCAGCTCCTTTCATTCAGTCAGTACCTTCAATCATTTCTGGATGTTTTTCAATGGCAAAAATCAATGAATATTGTAAATGCACAAACAGTAATTTCTCCGCATTGCAAGGTGCAATTCTGAAATTTTTTGCTTTTTCCCGCTCCTCTTAGCATGATAAAGAAGATTCAAAGAGAGTGAGGTGCCAGCTCCTTTCATTCAGTCAGTAGCTTCAAACATTTCTGGTATATGAATAACATGTTTTTCAATGGCAAAAATCAATGAATATTGTAAATGCACAAACAGTAATTTCTCCGCATTGCAAGGTGCAATTCTGAAATTTTTTGCTTTTTCCTGCTCCTCTTAGCATGATAAAGAAGATTCAAAGAGAGTGAGATGCCAGCTCCTTTCATTCAGTCAGTAGCTTCAATCATTTCTGGACGTTTTTCAATGGCAAAAATCAATGAATATTGTAAATGCACAAACAGTAATTTCTCCGCATTGCAAGGTGCAATTCTGAAATTTTTTGCTTTTTCCTGCTCCTCTTAGCATGATAAAGAAGATTCAAAGAGAGTGAGATGCCAGCTCCTTTCATTCAGTCAGTAGCTTCAAACATTTCTGGTATATGAATAACATGATGTTTTTCAATGGCAAAAATCAATGAATATTGTAAATGCACAAACAGTAATTTCTCCGCATTGCAAGGTGCAATTCTGAAATTTTTTGCTTTTTCCTGCTCCTCTTAGCATGATAAAGAAGATTCAAAGAGAGTGAGATGCCAGCTCCTTTCATTCAGTCAGTAGCTTCAAACATTTCTGGTATATGAATAACATGATGTTTTTCAATGGCAAAAATCAATGAATATTGTAAATGCACAAACAGTAATTTCTCCGCATTGCAAGGTGCAATTCTGAAATTTTTTGCTTTTTCCTGCTCCTCTTAGCATGATAAAGAAGATTCAAAGAGAGTGAGATGCCAGCTCCTTTCATTCAGTCAGTAGCTTCAATCATTTCTGGACGTTTTTCAATGGCAAAAATCAATGAATATTGTAAATGCACAAACAGTAATTTCTCCGCATTGCAAGGTGCAATTCTGAAATTTTTTGGTTTTTCCTGCTCCTCTTAGCATGATAAAGAAGATTCAAAGAGAGTGAGATGCCAGCTCCTTTCATTCAGTCAGTAGCTTCAATCATTTCTGGACGTTTTTCAATGGCAAAAATCAATGAATATTGTAAATGCACAAACAGTAATTTCTCCGCATTGCAAGGTGCAATTCTGAAATTTTTTGCTTTTTCCTGCTCCTCTTAGCATGATAAAGAAGATTCAAAGAGAGTGAGATGCCAGCTCCTTTCATTCAGTCAGTAGCTTCAATCATTTCTGGACGTTTTTCAATGGCAAAAATCAATGAATATTGTAAATGCACAAACAGTAATTTCTCCGCATTGCAAGGTGCAATTCTGAAATTTTTTGCTTTTTCCTGCTCCTCTTAGCATGATAAAGAAGATTCAAAGAGAGTGAGATGCCAGCTCCTTTCATTCAGTCAGTAGCTTCAATCATTTCTGGACGTTTTTCAATGGCAAAAATCAATGAATATTGTAAATGCACAAACAGTAATTTCTCCGCATTGCAAGGTGCAATTCTGAAATTTTTTGCTTTTTCCTGCTCCTCTTAGCATGACAAAGAAGATTCAAAGAGAGTAAGATGCCAGCTCCTTTCATTCAGTCAGTAGCTTCAATCATTTCTGGTATATGAATAACATGATGTTTTTCAATGGCAAAAATCAATGAATATTGTAAATGCACAAACAGTAATTTCTCCGCATTGCAAGGTGCAATTCTGAAATTTTTTGCTTTTTCCTGCTCCTCTTAGCATGATAAAGAAGATTCAAAGAGAGTGAGATGCCAGCTCCTTTCATTCAGTCAGTAGCTTCAATCATTTCTGGACGTTTTTCAATGGCAAAAATCAATGAATATTGTAAATGCACAAACAGTAATTTCTCCGCATTGCAAGGTGCAATTCTGAAATTTTTTGCTTTTTCCTGCTCCTCTTAGCATGATAAAGAAGATTCAAAGAGAGTGAGATGCCAGCTCCTTTCATTCAGTCAGTAGCTTCAATCATTTCTGGACGTTTTTCAATGGCAAAAATCAATGAATATTGTAAATGCACAAACAGTAATTTCTCCGCATTGCAAGGTGCAATTCTGAAATTTTTTGCTTTTTCCTGCTCCTCTTAGCATGATAAAGAAGATTCAAAGAGAGTGAGATGCCAGCTCCTTTCATTCAGTCAGTAGCTTCAAACATTTCTTGTATATGAATAACATGATGTTTTTCAATGGCAAAAATCAATGAATATTGTAAAAGCACAAACAGTAATTTCTCCGCATTGCAAGGTGCAATTCTGAAATTTTTTGCTTTTTCCTGCTCCTCTTAGCATGATAAAGAAGATTCAAAGAGAGTGAGATGCCAGCTCCTTTCATTCAGTCAGTAACTTCAATCATTTCTGGACGTTTTTCAATGGCAAAAATCAATGAATATTGTAAATGCACAAACAGTAATTTCTCCGCATTGCAAGGTGCAATTCTGAAATTTTTTGCTTTTTCCTGCTCCTCTTAGCATGATAAAGAAGATTCAAAGAGAGTGAGATGCCAGCTCCTTTCATTCAGTCAGTAGCTTCAATAATTTCTGGTATATGAATAACATGATGTTTTTCAATGGCAAAAATCAATGAATATTGTAAAAGCACAAACAGTAATTTCTCCGCATTGCAAGTTGCAATTCTGAAATTTTTTGCTTTTTCCTGCTCCTCTTAGCATGATAAAGAAGATTCAAAGAGAGTGAGATGCCAGCTCCTTTCATTCAGTCAGTAGCTTCAATCATTTCTGGACGTTTTTCAATGGCAAAAATCAATGAATATTGTAAATGCACAAACAGTAATTTCTCCGCATTGCAAGGTGCAATTCTGAAATTTTTTGCTTTTTCCTGCTCCTCTTAGCATGATAAAGAAGATTCAAAGAGAGTGAGATGCCAGCTCCTTTCATTCAGTCAGTAGCTTCAATCATTTCTGGACATTTTTCAATGGCAAAAATCAATGAATATTGTAAATGCACAAACAGTAATTTCTCCGCATTGCAAGGTGCAATTCTGAAATTTTTTGCTTTTTCCTGCTCCTCTTAGCATGATAAAGAAGATTCAAAGAGAGTTAGATGCCAGCTCCTTTCATTCAGTCAGTAGCTTCAAACATTTCTGGTATATGAATAACATGATGTTTTTCAATGGCAAAAATCAATGAATATTGTAAAAGCACAAACAGTAATTTCTCCGCATTGCAAGGTGCAATTCTGAAATTTTTTGCTTTTTCCTGCTCCTCTTAGCATGATAAAGAAGATTCAAAGAGAGTGAGATGCCAGCTCCTTTCATTCAGTCAGTAGCTTCAATCATTTCTGGACGTTTTTCAATGGCAAAAATCAATGAATATTGTAAATGCACAAACAGTAATTTCTCCGCATTGCAAGGTGCAATTCTGAAATTTTTTGCTTTTTCCTGCTCCTCTTAGCATGATAAAGAAGATTCAAAGAGAGTGAGATGCCAGCTCCTTTCATTCAGTCAGTACCTTCAATCATTTCTGGATGTTTTTCAATGGCAAAAATCAATGAATATTGTAAATGCACAAACAGTAATTTCTCCGCATTGCAAGGTGCAATTCTGAAATTTTTTGCTTTTTCCCGCTCCTCTTAGCATGATAAAGAAGATTCAAAGAGATTGAGGTGCCAGCTCCTTTCATTCAGTCAGTAGCTTCAAACATTTCTGGTATATGAATAACATGTTTTTCAATGGCAAAAATCAATGAATATTGTAAATGCACAAACAGTAATTTCTCCGCATTGCAAGGTGCAATTCTGAAATTTTTTGCTTTTTCCTGCTCCTCTTAGCATGATAAAGAAGATTCAAAGAGAGTGAGATGCCAGCTCCTTTCATTCAGTCAGTAGCTTCAATCATTTCTGGACGTTTTTCAATGGCAAAAATCAATGAATATTGTAAATGCACAAACAGTAATTTCTCCGCATTGCAAGGTGCAATTCTGAAATTTTTTGCTTTTTCCTGCTCCTCTTAGCATGATAAAGAAGATTCAAAGAGAGTGAGATGCCAGCTCCTTTCATTCAGTCAGTAGCTTCAAACATTTCTGGTATATGAATAACATGATGTTTTTCAATGGCAAAAATCAATGAATATTGTAAATGCACAAACAGTAATTTCTCCGCATTGCAAGGTGCAAGTCTGAAATTTTTTGCTTTTTCCTGCTCCTCTTAGCATGGTAAAGAAGATTCAAAGAGAGTGAGATGCCAGCTACTTTCATTCAGTCAGTAGCTTCAATCATTTCTGGACGTTTTTCAATGGTAAAAATCAATGAATATTGTAAATGCACAAACAGTAATTTCTCCACATTGCAAGGTGCAATTCTGAATTTTTTTGCTTTTTCCTGCTCCTCTTAGCATGATAAAGAAGATTCAAAGAGAGTGAGATGCCAGCTCCTTTCATTCAGTCAGTAGCTTCAAACATTTCTGGTATATGAATAACATGATGTTTTTCAATGGCAAAAATCAATGAATATTGTAAATGCACAAACAGTAATTTCTCCACATTGCAAGGTGCAATTCTGAAATTTTTTGCTTTTTCCTGCTCCTCTTAGCATGATAAAGAAGATTCAAAGAGAGTGAGATGCCAGCTCCTTTCATTCAGTCAGTAGCTTCAAACATTTCTGGTATATGAATAACATGATGTTTTTCAATGGCAAAAATCAATGAATATTGTAAATGCACAAACAGTAATTTCTCCGCATTGCAAGGTGCAATTCTGAAATTTTTTGCTTTTTCCTGCTCCTCTTAGCATGATAAAGAAGTTTCAAAGAGAGTGAGATGCCAGCTCCTTTCATTCAGTCAGTAGCTTCAATCATTTCTGGACGTTTTTCAATGGCAAAAATCAATGAATATTGTAAATGCACAAACAGTAATTTCTCCGCATTGCAAGGTGCAATTCTGAAATTTTTTGCTTTTTCCTGCTCCTCTTAGCATGATAAAGAAGATTCAAAGAGAGTGAGATGCCAGCTCCTTTCATTCAGTCAGTAGCTTCAATCATTTCTGGACGTTTTTCAATGGCAAAAATCAATGAATATTGTAAATGCACAAACAGTAATTTCTCCGCATTGCAAGGTGCAATTCTGAAATTTTTTGCTTTTTCCTGCTCCTCTTAGCATGATAAAGAAGATTCAAAGAGAGTGAGATGCCAGCTCCTTTCATTCAGTCAGTAGCTTCAAACATTTCTGGTATATGAATAACATGATGTTTTTCAATGGCAAAAATCAATGAATATTGTAAATGCACAAACAGTAATTTCTCCGCATTGCAAGGTGCAATTCTGAAATTTTTTGCTTTTTCCTGCTCCTCTTAGCATGATAAAGAAGATTCAAAGAGAGTGAGATGCCAGCTCCTTTCATTCAGTCAGTAGCTTCAATCATTTCTGGACGTTTTTCAATGGCAAAAATCAATGAATATTGTAAATGCACAAACAGTAATTTCTCCGCATTGCAAGGTGCAATTCTGAAATTTTTTGCTTTTTCCTGCTCCTCTTAGCATGATAAAGAAGATTCAAAGAGAGTGAGATGCCAGCTCCTTTCATTCAGTCAGTAGCTTCAATCATTTCTGGACGTTTTTCAATGGCAAAAATCAATGAATATTGTAAATGCACAAACAGTAATTTCTCCGCATTGCAAGGTGCAATTCTGAAATTTTTTGCTTTTTCCTGCTCCTCTTAGCATGACAAAGAAGATTCAAAGAGAGTAAGATGCCAGCTCCTTTCATTCAGTCAGTAGCTTCAATCATTTCTGGTATATGAATAACATGATGTTTTTCAATGGCAAAAATCAATGAATATTGTAAATGCACAAACAGTAATTTCTCCGCATTGCAAGGTGCAATTCTGAAATTTTTTGCTTTTTCCTGCTCCTCTTAGCATGATAAAGAAGATTCAAAGAGAGTGAGATGCCAGCTCCTTTCATTCAGTCAGTAGCTTCAATCATTTCTGGACGTTTTTCAATGGCAAAAATCAATGAATATTGTAAATGCACAAACAGTAATTTCTCCGCATTGCAAGGTGCAATTCTGAAATTTTTTGCTTTTTCCTGCTCCTCTTAGCATGATAAAGAAGATTCAAAGAGAGTTAGATGCCAGCTCCTTTCATTCAGTCAGTAGCTTCAAACATTTCTGGTATATGAATAACATGATGTTTTTCAATGGCAAAAATCAATGAATATTGTAAAAGCACAAACAGTAATTTCTCCGCATTGCAAGGTGCAATTCTGAAATTTTTTGCTTTTTCCTGCTCCTCTTAGCATGATAAAGAAGATTCAAAGAGAGTGAGATGCCAGCTACTTTCATTCAGTCAGTAGCTTCAATCATTTCTGGACGTTTTTCAATGGCAAAAATCAATGAATATTGTAAATGCACAAACAGTAATTTCTCCGCATTGCAAGGTGCAATTCTGAAATTTTTTGCTTTTTCCTGCTCCTCTTAGCATGATAAAGAAGATTCAAAGAGAGTGAGATGCCAGCTCCTTTCATTCAGTCAGTAGCTTCAAACATTTCTTGTATATGAATAACATGATGTTTTTCAATGGCAAAAATCAATGAATATTGTAAAAGCACAAACAGTAATTTCTCCGCATTGCAAGGTGCAATTCTGAAATTTTTTGCTTTTTCCTGCTCCTCTTAGCATGATAAAGAAGATTCAAAGAGAGTGAGTTGCCAGCTCCTTTCATTCAGTCAGTAGCTTCAATCATTTCTTGACGTTTTTCAATGGCAAAAATCAATGAATATTGTAAATGCACAAACAGTAATTTCTCCGCATTGCAAGGTGCAATTCTGAAATTTTTTGCTTTTTCCTGCTCCTCTTAGCATGATAAAGAAGATTCAAAGAGAGTGAGATGCCAGCTCCTTTCATTCAGTCAGTAGCTTCAATCATTTCTGGTATATGAATAACATGATGTTTTTCAATGGCAAAAATCAATGAATATTGTAAATGCACAAACAGTAATTTCTCCGCATTGCAAGTTGCAATTCTGAAATTTTTTGCTTTTTCCTGCTCCTCTTAGCATGATAAAGAAGATTCAAAGAGAGTGAGATGCCAGCTCCTTTCATTCAGTCAGTAGCTTCAATCATTTCTGGACGTTTTTCAATGGCAAAAATCAATGAATATTGTAAATGCACAAACAGTAATTTCTCCGCATTGCAAGGTGCAATTCTGAAATTTTTTGCTTTTTCCTGCTCCTCTTAGCATGATAAAGAAGATTCAAAGAGAGTGAGATGCCAGCTCCTTTCATTCAGTCAGTAGCTTCAATCATTTCTGGACGTTTTTCAATGGCAAAAATCAATGAATATTGTAAATGCACAAACAGTAATTTCTCCGCATTGCAAGGTGCAATTCTGAAATTTTTTGCTTTTTCCTGCTCCTCTTAGCATGATAAAGAAGATTCAAAGAGAGTTAGATGCCAGCTCCTTTCATTCAGTCAGTATCTTCAAACATTTCTGGTATATGAATAACATGATGTTTTTCAATGGCAAAAATCAATGAATATTGTAAAAGCACAAACAGTAATTTCTCCGCATTGCAAGGTGCAATTCTGAAATTTTTTGCTTTTTCCTGCTCCTCTTAGCATGATAAAGAAGATTCAAAGAGAGTGAGATGCCAGCTCCTTTCATTCAGTCAGTAGCTTCAATCATTTCTGGACGTTTTTCAATGGCAAAAATCAATGAATATTGTAAATGCACAAACAGTAATTTCTCCGCATTGCAAGGTGCAATTCTGAAATTTTTTGCTTTTTCCTGCTCCTCTTAGCATGATAAAGAAGATTCAAAGAGAGTGAGATGCCAGCTCCTTTCATTCAGTCAGTAGCTTCAATCATTTCTGGTATATGAATAACATGATGTTTTTCAATGGCAAAAATCAATGAATATTGTAAATGCACAAACAGTAATTTCTCCACATTGCAAGGTGCAATTCTGAAATTTTTTGCTTTTTCCTGCTCCTCTTAGCATGATAAAGAAGATTCAAAGAGAGTGAGATGCCAGCTCCTTTCATTCAGTCAGTAGCTTCAATCATTTCTGGACGTTTTTCAATGGCAAAAATCAATGAATATTGTAAATGCACAAACAGTAATTTCTCCGCATTGCAAGGTGCAATTCTGAAATTTTTTGCTTTTTCCTGCTCCTCTTAGCATGATAAAGAAGATTCAAAGAGAGCGAGATGCCAGCTCCTTTCATTCAGTCAGTAGCTTCAATCATTTCTGGTATATGAATAACATGATGTTTTTCAATGGCAAAAATCAATGAATATTGTAAATGCACAAACAGTAATTTCTCCGCATTGCAAGGTGCAATTCTGAAATTTTTTGCTTTTTCCTGCTCCTCTTAGCATGATAAAGAAGATTCAAAGAGAGTGAGATGCCAGCTCCTTTCATTCAGTCAGTAGCTTCAATCATTTCTGGACGTTTTTCAATGGCAAAAATCAATGAATATTGTAAATGCACAAACAGTAATTTCTCCGCATTGCAAGGTGCAATTCTGAAATTTTTTGCTTTTTCCTGCTCCTCTTAGCATGATAAAGAAGATTCAAAGAGAGTGAGATGCCAGCTCCTTTCATTCAGTCAGTAGCTTCAAACATTTCTGGTATATGAATAACATGATGTTTTTCAATGGCAAAAATCAATGAATATTGTAAATGCACAAACAGTAATTTCTCCGCATTGCAAGGTGCAATTCTGAAATTTTTTGCTTTTTCCTGCTCCTCTTAGCATGATAAAGAAGATTCAAAGAGAGTGAGATGCCAGCTCCTTTCATTCAGTCAGTAGCTTCAATCATTTCTGGACGTTTTTCAATGGCAAAAATCAATGAATATTGTAAATGCACAAACAGTAATTTCTCCGCATTGCAAGGTGCAATTCTGAAATTTTTTGCTTTTTCCTGCTCCTCTTAGCATGATAAAGAAGATTCAAAGAGAGTGAGATGCCAGCTCCTTTCATTCAGTCAGTAGCTTCAATCATTTCTGGTATATGAATAACATGATGTTTTTCAATGGCAAAAATCAATGAATATTGTAAATGCACAAACAGTAATTTCTCCGCATTGCAAGGTGCAATTCTGAAATTTTTTGCTTTTTCCTGCTCCTCTTAGCATGATAAAGAAGATTCAAAGAGAGTGAGATGCCAGCTCCTTTCATTCAGTCAGTAGCTTCAAACATTTCTGGTATATGAATAACATGATGTTTTTCAATGGCAAAAATCAATGAATATTGTAAATGCACAAACAGTAATTTCTCCGCATTGCAAGGTGCAATTCTGAAATTTTTTGCTTTTTCCTGCTCCTCTTAGCATGATAAAGAAGATTCAAAGAGAGTGAGATGCCAGCTCCTTTCATTCAGTCAGTAGCTTCAATCATTTCTGGACGTTTTTCAATGGCAAAAATCAATGAATATTGTAAATGCACAAACAGTAATTTCTCCGCATTGCAAGGTGCAATTCTGAAATTTTTTGCTTTTTCCTGCTCCTCTTAGCATGATAAAGAAGATTCAAAGAGAGTGAGATGTCAGCTCCTTTCATTCAGTCAGTAGCTTCAAACATTTCTGGTATATGAATAACATGATGTTTTTCAATGGCAAAAATCAATGAATTTTGTAAATGCACAAACAGTAATTTCTCCGCATTGCAAGGTGCAATTCTGAAATTTTTTGCTTTTTCCTGCTCCTCTTAGCATGATAAAGAAGATTCAAAGAGAGTGAGATGCCAGTTCCTTTCATTCAGTCAGTAGCTTCAATCATTTCTGGACGTTTTTCAATGGCAAAAATCAATGAATATTGTAAATGCACAAACAGTAATTTCTCCGCATTGCAAGGTGCAATTCTGAAATTTTTTGCTTTTTCCTGCTCCTCTTAGCATGATAAAGAAGATTCAAAGAGAGTGAGATGCCAGCTCCTTTCATTCAGTCAGTAGCTTCAATCATTTCTGGACGTTTTTCAATGGCAAAAATCAATGAATATTGTAAATGCACAAACAGTAATTTCTCCGCATTGCAAGGTGCAATTCTGAAATTTTTTGCTTTTTCCTGCTCCTCTTAGCATGATAAAGAAGATTCAAAGAGAGTGAGATGCCAGCTCCTTTCATTCAGTCAGTAGCTTCAAACATTTCTGGTATATGAATAACATGATGTTTTTCAATGGCAAAAATCAATGAATATTGTAAATGCACAAACAGTAATTTCTCCGCATTGCAAGGTGCAATTCTGAAATTTTTTGCTTTTTCCTGCTCCTCTTAGCATGATAAAGAAGATTCAAAGAGAGTGAGATGCCAGCTCCTTTCATTCAGTCAGTAGCTTCAATCATTTCTAGATGTTTTTCAATGGCAAAAATCAATGAATATTGTAAATGCACAAACAGTAATTTCTCCGCATTGCAAGGTGCAATTCTGAAATTTTTTGCTTTTTCCTGCTCCTCTTAGCATGATAAAGAAGATTCAAAGAGAGTGAGATGTCAGCTCCTTTCATTCAGTCAGTAGCTTCAAACATTTCTGGTATATGAATAACATGATGTTTTTCAGTGGCAAAAATCAATGAATTTTGTAAATGCACAAACAGTAATTTCTCCGCATTGCAAGGTGCAATTCTGAAATTTTTTGCTTTTTCCTGCTCCTCTTAGCATGATAAAGAAGATTCAAAGAGAGTGAGATGCCAGTTCCTTTCATTCAGTCAGTAGCTTCAATCATTTCTGGACGTTTTTCAATGGCAAAAATCAATGAATATTGTAAATGCACAAACAGTAATTTCTCCGCATTGCAAGGTGCAATTCTGAAATTTTTTGCTTTTTCCTGCTCCTCTTAGCATGATAAAGAAGATTCAAAGAGAGTGAGATGCCAGCTCCTTTCATTCAGTCAGTAGCTTCAATCATTTCTGGACGTTTTTCAATGGCAAAAATCAATGAATATTGTAAATGCACAAACAGTAATTTCTCCGCATTGCAAGGTGCAATTCTGAAATTTTTTGCTTTTTCCTGCTCCTCTTAGCATGATAAAGAAGATTCAAAGAGAGTGAGATGCCAGCTCCTTTCATTCAGTCAGTAGCTTCAAACATTTCTGGTATATGAATAACATGATGTTTTTCAATGGCAAAAATCAATGAATATTGTAAATGCACAAACAGTAATTTCTCCGCATTGCAAGGTGCAATTCTGAAATTTTTTGCTTTTTCCTGCTCCTCTTAGCATGATAAAGAAGATTCAAAGAGAGTGAGATGCCAGCTCCTTTCATTCAGTCAGTAGCTTCAATCATTTCTGGACGTTTTTCAATGGCAAAAATCAATGAATATTGTAAATGCACAAACAGTAATTTCTCCGCATTGCAAGGTGCAATTCTGAAATTTTTTGCTTTTTCCTGCTCCTCTTAGCATGATAAAGAAGATTCAAAGAGAGTGAGATGCCAGCTCCTTTCATTCAGTCAGTAGCTTCAAACATTTCTGGTATATGAATAACATGATGTTTTTCAATGGCAAAAATCAATGAATATTGTAAATGCACAAACAGTAATTTCTCCGCATTGCAAGGTGCAATTCTGAAATTTTTTGCTTTTTCCTGCTCCTCTTAGCATGATAAAGAAGATTCAAAGAGAGTGAGATGCCAGCTCCTTTCATTCAGTCAGTAGCTTCAATCATTTCTGGACGTTTTTCAATGGCAAAAATCAATGAATATTGTAAATGCACAAACAGTAATTTCTCCGCATTGCAAGGTGCAATTCTGAAATTTTTTGCTTTTTCCTGCTCCTCTTAGCATGATAAAGAAGATTCAAAGAGAGTGAGATGTCAGCTCCTTTCATTCAGTCAGTAGCTTCAAACATTTCTGGTATATGAATAACATGATGTTTTTCAATGGCAAAAATCAATGAATTTTGTAAATGCACAAACAGTAATTTCTCCGCATTGCAAGGTGCAATTCTGAAATTTTTTGCTTTTTCCTGCTCCTCTTAGCATGATAAAGAAGATTCAAAGAGAGTGAGATGCCAGTTCCTTTCATTCAGTCAGTAGCTTCAATCATTTCTGGACGTTTTTCAATGGCAAAAATCAATGAATATTGTAAATGCACAAACAGTAATTTCTCCGCATTGCAAGGTGCAATTCTGAAATTTTTTGCTTTTTCCTGCTCCTCTTAGCATGATAAAGAAGATTCAAAGAGAGTGAGATGCCAGCTCCTTTCATTCAGTCAGTAGCTTCAATCATTTCTGGTATATGAATAACATGATGTTTTTCAATGGCAAAAATCAATGAATATTGTAAATGCACAAACAGTAATTTCTCCGCATTGCAAGGTGCAATTCTGAATTTTTTTGCTTTTTCCTGCTCCTCTTAGCATGATAAAGAAGATTCAAAGAGAGTGAGATGCCAGCTCCTTTCATTCAGTCAGTAGCTTCAATCATTTCTGGACGTTTTTCAATGGCAAAAATCAATGAATATTGTAAATGCACAAACAGTAATTTCTCCGCATTGCAAGGTGCAATTCTGAAATTTTTTGCTTTTTCCTGCTCCTCTTAGCATGATAAACAAGATTCAAAGAGAGTGAGATGCCAGCTCCTTTCATTCAGTCAGTAGCTTCAATCATTTCTGGACGTTTTTCAATGGCAAAAATCAATGAATATTGTAAATGCACAAACAGTAATTTCTCCGCATTGCAAGGTGCAATTCTGAAATTTTTTGCTTTTTCCTGCTCCTCTTAGCATGATAAAGAAGATTCAAAGAGAGTGAGATGCCAGCTCCTTTCATTCAGTCAGTAGCTTCAAACATTTCTGGTATATGAATAACATGATGTTTTTCAATGGCAAAAATCAATGAATATTGTAAATGCACAAACAGTAATTTCTCCGCATTGCAAGGTGCAAGTCTGAAATTTTTTGCTTTTTCCTGCTCCTCTTAGCATGATAAAGAAGATTCAAAGAGAGTGAGATGCCAGCTACTTTCATTCAGTCAGTAGCTTCAATCATTTCTGGACGTTTTTCAATGGTAAAAATCAATGAATATTGTAAATGCACAAACAGTAATTTCTCCACATTGCAAGGTGCAATTCTGAAATTTTTTGCTTTTTCCTGCTCCTCTTAGCATGATAAAGAAGATTCAAAGAGAGTGAGATGCCAGCTCCTTTCATTCAGTCAGTAGCTTCAATCATTTCTGGTATATGAATAACATGATGTTTTTCAATGGCAAAAATCAATGAATATTGTAAATGCACAAACAGTAATTTCTCCGCATTGCAAGGTGCAATTCTGAAATTTTTTGCTTTTTCCTGCTCCTCTTAGCATGATAAAGAAGATTCAAAGAGAGTGAGATGCCAGCTCCTTTCATTCAGTCAGTAGCTTCAATCATTTCTGGACGTTTTTCAATGGCAAAAATCAATGAATATTGTAAATGCACAAACAGTAATTTCTCCGCATTGCAAGGTGCAATTCTGAAATTTTTTGCTTTTTCCTGCTCCTCTTAGCATGATAAAGAAGATTCAAAGAGAGTGAGATGTCAGCTCCTTTCATTCAGTCAGTAGCTTCAAACATTTCTGGTATATGAATAACATGATGTTTTTCAATGGCAAAAATCAATGAATTTTGTAAATGCACAAACAGTAATTTCTCCGCATTGCAAGGTGCAATTCTGAAATTTTTTGCTTTTTCCTGCTCCTCTTAGCATGATAAAGAAGATTCAAAGAGAGTGAGATGCCAGTTCCTTTCATTCAGTCAGTAGCTTCAATCATTTCTGGACGTTTTTCAATGGCAAAAATCAATGAATATTGTAAATGCACAAACAGTAATTTCTCCGCATTGCAAGGTGCAATTCTGAAATTTTTTGCTTTTTCCTGCTCCGCTTAGCATGATAAAGAAGATTCAAAGAGAGTGAGATGCCAGCTCCTTTCATTCAGTCAGTAGCTTCAATCATTTCTGGTATATGCATAACATGATGTTTTTCAATGGCAAAAATCAATGAATATTGTAAATGCACAAACAGTAATTTCTCCGCATTGCAAGGTGCAATTCTGAAATTTTTTGCTTTTTCCTGCTCCTCTTAGCATGATAAAGAAGATTCAAAGAGAGTGAGATGCCAGCTCCTTTCATTCAGTCAGTAGCTTCAATCATTTCTGGACGTTTTTCAATGGCAAAAATCAATGAATATTGTAAATGCACAAACAGTAATTTCTCCGCATTGCAAGGTGCAATTCTGAAATTTTTTGCTTTTTCCTGCTCCTCTTAGCATGATAAAGAAGATTCAAAGAGAGTGAGATGCCAGCTCCTTTCATTCAGTCAGTAGCTTCAATCATTTCTGGACGTTTTTCAATGGCAAAAATCAATGAATATTGTAAATGCACAAACAGTAATTTCTCCGCATTGCAAGGTGCAATTCTGAAATTTTTTGCTTTTTCCTGCTCCTCTTAGCATGATAAAGAAGATTCAAAGAGAGTGAGATGTCAGCTCCTTTCATTCAGTCAGTAGCTTCAAACATTTCTGGTATATGAATAACATGATGTTTTTCAATGGCAAAAATCAATGAATTTTGTAAATGCACAAACAGTAATTTCTCCGCATTGCAAGGTGCAATTCTGAAATTTTTTGCTTTTTCCTGCTCCTCTTAGCATGATAAAGAAGATTCAAAGAGAGTGAGATGCCAGTTCCTTTCATTCAGTCAGTAGCTTCAATCATTTCTGGACGTTTTTCAATGGCAAAAATCAATGAATATTGTAAATGCACAAACAGTAATTTCTCCGCATTGCAAGGTGCAATTCTGAAATTTTTTGCTTTTTCCTGCTCCTCTTAGCATGATAAAGAAGATTCAAAGAGAGTGAGATGCCAGCTCCTTTCATTCAGTCAGTAGCTTCAATCATTTCTGGTATATGAATAACATGATGTTTTTCAATGGCAAAAATCAATGAATATTGTAAATGCACAAACAGTAATTTCTCCGCATTGCAAGGTGCAATTCTGAATTTTTTTGCTTTTTCCTGCTCCTCTTAGCATGATAAAGAAGATTCAAAGAGAGTGAGATGCCAGCTCCTTTCATTCAGTCAGTAGCTTCAATCATTTCTGGACGTTTTTCAATGGCAAAAATCAATGAATATTGTAAATGCACAAACAGTAATTTCTCCGCATTGCAAGGTGCAATTCTGAAATTTTTTGCTTTTTCCTGCTCCTCTTAGCATGATAAACAAGATTCAAAGAGAGTGAGATGCCAGCTCCTTTCATTCAGTCAGTAGCTTCAATCATTTCTGGACGTTTTTCAATGGCAAAAATCAATGAATATTGTAAATGCACAAACAGTAATTTCTCCGCATTGCAAGGTGCAATTCTGAAATTTTTTGCTTTTTCCTGCTCCTCTTAGCATGATAAAGAAGATTCAAAGAGAGTGAGATGCCAGCTCCTTTCATTCAGTCAGTAGCTTCAAACATTTCTGGTATATGAATAACATGATGTTTTTCAATGGCAAAAATCAATGAATATTGTAAATGCACAAACAGTAATTTCTCCGCATTGCAAGGTGCAAGTCTGAAATTTTTTGCTTTTTCCTGCTCCTCTTAGCATGATAAAGAAGATTCAAAGAGAGTGAGATGCCAGCTACTTTCATTCAGTCAGTAGCTTCAATCATTTCTGGACGTTTTTCAATGGTAAAAATCAATGAATATTGTAAATGCACAAACAGTAATTTCTCCACATTGCAAGGTGCAATTCTGAAATTTTTTGCTTTTTCCTGCTCCTCTTAGCATGATAAAGAAGATTCAAAGAGAGTGAGATGCCAGCTCCTTTCATTCAGTCAGTAGCTTCAATCATTTCTGGTATATGAATAACATGATGTTTTTCAATGGCAAAAATCAATGAATATTGTAAATGCACAAACAGTAATTTCTCCGCATTGCAAGGTGCAATTCTGAAATTTTTTGCTTTTTCCTGCTCCTCTTAGCATGATAAAGAAGATTCAAAGAGAGTGAGATGCCAGCTCCTTTCATTCAGTCAGTAGCTTCAATCATTTCTGGACGTTTTTCAATGGCAAAAATCAATGAATATTGTAAATGCACAAACAGTAATTTCTCCGCATTGCAAGGTGCAATTCTGAAATTTTTTGCTTTTTCCTGCTCCTCTTAGCATGATAAAGAAGATTCAAAGAGAGTGAGATGTCAGCTCCTTTCATTCAGTCAGTAGCTTCAAACATTTCTGGTATATGAATAACATGATGTTTTTCAATGGCAAAAATCAATGAATTTTGTAAATGCACAAACAGTAATTTCTCCGCATTGCAAGGTGCAATTCTGAAATTTTTTGCTTTTTCCTGCTCCTCTTAGCATGATAAAGAAGATTCAAAGAGAGTGAGATGCCAGTTCCTTTCATTCAGTCAGTAGCTTCAATCATTTCTGGACGTTTTTCAATGGCAAAAATCAATGAATATTGTAAATGCACAAACAGTAATTTCTCCGCATTGCAAGGTGCAATTCTGAAATTTTTTGCTTTTTCCTGCTCCGCTTAGCATGATAAAGAAGATTCAAAGAGAGTGAGATGCCAGCTCCTTTCATTCAGTCAGTAGCTTCAATCATTTCTGGTATATGAATAACATGATGTTTTTCAATGGCAAAAATCAATGAATATTGTAAATGCACAAACAGTAATTTCTCCGCATTGCAAGGTGCAATTCTGAAATTTTTTGCTTTTTCCTGCTCCTCTTAGCATGATAAAGAAGATTCAAAGAGAGTGAGATGCCAGCTCCTTTCATTCAGTCAGTAGCTTCAATCATTTCTGGACGTTTTTCAATGGCAAAAATCAATGAATATTGTAAATGCACAAACAGTAATTTCTCCGCATTGCAAGGTGCAATTCTGAAATTTTTTGCTTTTTCCTGCTCCTCTTAGCATGATAAAGAAGATTCAAAGAGAGTGAGATGCCAGCTCCTTTCATTCAGTCAGTAGCTTCAATCATTTCTGGACGTTTTTCAATGGCAAAAATCAATGAATATTGTAAATGCACAAACAGTAATTTCTCCGCATTGCAAGGTGCAATTCTGAAATTTTTTGCTTTTTCCTGCTCCTCTTAGCATGATAAAGAAGATTCAAAGAGAGTGAGATGTCAGCTCCTTTCATTCAGTCAGTAGCTTCAAACATTTCTGGTATATGAATAACATGATGTTTTTCAATGGCAAAAATCAATGAATTTTGTAAATGCACAAACAGTAATTTCTCCGCATTGCAAGGTGCAATTCTGAAATTTTTTGCTTTTTCCTGCTCCTCTTAGCATGATAAAGAAGATTCAAAGAGAGTGAGATGCCAGTTCCTTTCATTCAGTCAGTAGCTTCAATCATTTCTGGACGTTTTTCAATGGCAAAAATCAATGAATATTGTAAATGCACAAACAGTAATTTCTCCGCATTGCAAGGTGCAATTCTGAAATTTTTTGCTTTTTCCTGCTCCTCTTAGCATGATAAAGAAGATTCAAAGAGAGTGAGATGCCAGCTCCTTTCATTCAGTCAGTAGCTTCAATCATTTCTGGTATATGAATAACATGATGTTTTTCAATGGCAAAAATCAATGAATATTGTAAATGCACAAACAGTAATTTCTCCGCATTGCAAGGTGCAATTCTGAAATTTTTTGCTTTTTCCTGCTCCTCTTAGCATGATAAAGAAGATTCAAAGAGAGTGAGATGCCAGCTCCTTTCATTCAGTCAGTAGCTTCAATCATTTCTGGACGTTTTTCAATGGCAAAAATCAATGAATATTGTAAATGCACAAACAGTAATTTCTCCGCATTGCAAGGTGCAATTCTGAAATTTTTTGCTTTTTCCTGCTCCTCTTAGCATGATAAACAAGATTCAAAGAGAGTGAGATGCCAGCTCCTTTCATTCAGTCAGTAGCTTCAATCATTTCTGGACGTTTTTCAATGGCAAAAATCAATGAATATTGTAAATGCACAAACAGTAATTTCTCCGCATTGCAAGGTGCAATTCTGAAATTTTTTGCTTTTTCCTGCTCCTCTTAGCATGATAAAGAAGATTCAAAGAGAGTGAGATGCCAGCTCCTTTCATTCAGTCAGTAGCTTCAAACATTTCTGGTATATGAATAACATGATGTTTTTCAATGGCAAAAATCAATGAATATTGTAAATGCACAAACAGTAATTTCTCCGCATTGCAAGGTGCAAGTCTGAAATTTTTTGCTTTTTCCTGCTCCTCTTAGCATGATAAAGAAGATTCAAAGAGAGTGAGATGCCAGCTACTTTCATTCAGTCAGTAGCTTCAATCATTTCTGGACGTTTTTCAATGGTAAAAATCAATGAATATTGTAAATGCACAAACAGTAATTTCTCCACATTGCAAGGTGCAATTCTGAAATTTTTTGCTTTTTCCTGCTCCTCTTAGCATGATAAAGAAGATTCAAAGAGAGTGAGATGCCAGCTCCTTTCATTCAGTCAGTAGCTTCAAACATTTCTGGTATATGAATAACATGATGTTTTTCAATGGCAAAAATCAATGAATATTGTAAATGCACAAACAGTAATTTCTCTGCATTGCAAGGTGCAATTCTGAAATTTTTTGCTTTTTCCTGCTCCTCTTAGCATGATAAAGAAGATTCAAAGAGAGTGAGATGCCAGCTACTTTCATTCAGTCAGTAGCTTCAATCATTTCTGGACGTTTTTCAATGGTAAAAATCAATGAATATTGTAAATGCACAAACAGTAATTTCTCCGCATTGCAAGGTGCAATTCTGAAATTTTTTGCTTTTTCCTGCTCCGCTTAGCATGATAAAGAAGATTCAAAGAGAGTGAGATGCCAGCTCCTTTCATTCAGTCAGTAGCTTCAATCATTTCTGGTATATGAATAACATGATGTTTTTCAATGGCAAAAATCAATGAATATTGTAAATGCACAAACAGTAATTTCTCCGCATTGCAAGGTGCAATTCTGAAATTTTTTGCTTTTTCCTGCTCCTCTTAGCATGATAAAGAAGATTCAAAGAGAGTGAGATGCCAGCTCCTTTCATTCAGTCAGTAGCTTCAATCATTTCTGGTATATGAATAACATGATGTTTTTCAATGGCAAAAATCAATGAATATTGTAAATGCACAAACAGTAATTTCTCCGCATTGCAAGGTGCAATTCTGAAATTTTTTGCTTTTTCCTGCTCCTCTTAGCATGATAAAGAAGATTCAAAGAGAGTGAGATGCCAGCTCCTTTCATTCAGTCAGTAGCTTCAATCATATCTGGACGTTTTTCAATGGCAAAAATCAATGAATATTGTAAATGCACAAACAGTAATTTCTCCGCATTGCAAGGTGCAATTCTGAAATTTTTTGCTTTTTCCTGCTCCTCTTAGCATGATAAAGAAGATTCAAAGAGAGTGAGATGTCAGCTCCTTTCATTCAGTCAGTAGCTTCAAACATTTCTGGTATATGAATAACATGATGTTTTTCAATGGCAAAAATCAATGAATTTTGTAAATGCACAAACAGTAATTTCTCCGCATTGCAAGGTGCAATTCTGAAATTTTTTGCTTTTTCCTGCTCCTCTTAGCATGATAAAGAAGATTCAAAGAGAGTGAGATGCCAGTTCCTTTCATTCAGTCAGTAGCTTCAATCATTTCTGGACGTTTTTCAATGGCAAAAATCAATGAATATTGTAAATGCACAAACAGTAATTTCTCCGCATTGCAAGGTGCAATTCTGAAATTTTTTGCTTTTTCCTGCTCCGCTTAGCATGATAAAGAAGATTCAAAGAGAGTGAGATGCCAGCTCCTTTCATTCAGTCAGTAGCTTCAATCATTTCTGGTATATGAATAACATGATGTTTTTCAATGGCAAAAATCAATGAATATTGTAAATGCACAAACAGTAATTTCTCCGCATTGCAAGGTGCAATTCTGAAATTTTTTGCTTTTTCCTGCTCCTCTTAGCATGATAAAGAAGATTCAAAGAGAGTGAGATGCCAGCTCCTTTCATTCAGTCAGTAGCTTCAATCATTTCTGGACGTTTTTCAATGGCAAAAATCAATGAATATTGTAAATGCACAAACAGTAATTTCTCCGCATTGCAAGGTGCAATTCTGAAATTTTTTGCTTTTTCCTGCTCCTCTTAGCATGATAAAGAAGATTCAAAGAGAGTGAGATGCCAGCTCCTTTCATTCAGTCAGTAGCTTCAATCATTTCTGGACGTTTTTCAATGGCAAAAATCAATGAATATTGTAAATGCACAAACAGTAATTTCTCCGCATTGCAAGGTGCAATTCTGAAATTTTTTGCTTTTTCCTGCTCCTCTTAGCATGATAAAGAAGATTCAAAGAGAGTGAGATGTCAGCTCCTTTCATTCAGTCAGTAGCTTCAAACATTTCTGGTATATGAATAACATGATGTTTTTCAATGGCAAAAATCAATGAATTTTGTAAATGCACAAACAGTAATTTCTCCGCATTGCAAGGTGCAATTCTGAAATTTTTTGCTTTTTCCTGCTCCTCTTAGCATGATAAAGAAGATTCAAAGAGAGTGAGATGCCAGTTCCTTTCATTCAGTCAGTAGCTTCAATCATTTCTGGACGTTTTTCAATGGCAAAAATCAATGAATATTGTAAATGCACAAACAGTAATTTCTCCGCATTGCAAGGTGCAATTCTGAAATTTTTTGCTTTTTCCTGCTCCTCTTAGCATGATAAAGAAGATTCAAAGAGAGTGAGATGCCAGCTCCTTTCATTCAGTCAGTAGCTTCAATCATTTCTGGTATATGAATAACATGATGTTTTTCAATGGCAAAAATCAATGAATATTGTAAATGCACAAACAGTAATTTCTCCGCATTGCAAGGTGCAATTCTGAAATTTTTTGCTTTTTCCTGCTCCTCTTAGCATGATAAAGAAGATTCAAAGAGAGTGAGATGCCAGCTCCTTTCATTCAGTCAGTAGCTTCAATCATTTCTGGACGTTTTTCAATGGCAAAAATCAATGAATATTGTAAATGCACAAACAGTAATTTCTCCGCATTGCAAGGTGCAATTCTGAAATTTTTTGCTTTTTCCTGCTCCTCTTAGCATGATAAACAAGATTCAAAGAGAGTGAGATGCCAGCTCCTTTCATTCAGTCAGTAGCTTCAATCATTTCTGGACGTTTTTCAATGGCAAAAATCAATGAATATTGTAAATGCACAAACAGTAATTTCTCCGCATTGCAAGGTGCAATTCTGAAATTTTTTGCTTTTTCCTGCTCCTCTTAGCATGATAAAGAAGATTCAAAGAGAGTGAGATGCCAGCTCCTTTCATTCAGTCAGTAGCTTCAAACATTTCTGGTATATGAATAACATGATGTTTTTCAATGGCAAAAATCAATGAATATTGTAAATGCACAAACAGTAATTTCTCCGCATTGCAAGGTGCAAGTCTGAAATTTTTTGCTTTTTCCTGCTCCTCTTAGCATGATAAAGAAGATTCAAAGAGAGTGAGATGCCAGCTACTTTCATTCAGTCAGTAGCTTCAATCATTTCTGGACGTTTTTCAATGGTAAAAATCAATGAATATTGTAAATGCACAAACAGTAATTTCTCCACATTGCAAGGTGCAATTCTGAAATTTTTTGCTTTTTCCTGCTCCTCTTAGCATGATAAAGAAGATTCAAAGAGAGTGAGATGCCAGCTCCTTTCATTCAGTCAGTAGCTTCAAACATTTCTGGTATATGAATAACATGATGTTTTTCAATGGCAAAAATCAATGAATATTGTAAATGCACAAACAGTAATTTCTCTGCATTGCAAGGTGCAATTCTGAAATTTTTTGCATTTTCCTGCTCCTCTTAGCATGATAAAGAAGATTCAAAGAGAGTGAGATGCCAGCTACTTTCATTCAGTCAGTAGCTTCAATCATTTCTGGACGTTTTTCAATGGTAAAAATCAATGAATATTGTAAATGCACAAACAGTAATTTCTCCGCATTGCAAGGTGCAATTCTGAAATTTTTTGCTTTTTCCTGCTCCGCTTAGCATGATAAAGAAGATTCAAAGAGAGTGAGATGCCAGCTCCTTTCATTCAGTCAGTAGCTTCAATCATTTCTGGTATATGAATAACATGATGTTTTTCAATGGCAAAAATCAATGAATATTGTAAATGCACAAACAGTAATTTCTCCGCATTGCAAGGTGCAATTCTGAAATTTTTTGCTTTTTCCTGCTCCTCTTAGCATGATAAAGAAGATTCAAAGAGAGTGAGATGCCAGCTCCTTTCATTCAGTCAGTAGCTTCAATCATTTCTGGACGTTTTTCAATGGCAAAAATCAATGAATATTGTAAATGCACAAACAGTAATTTCTCCGCATTGCAAGGTGCAATTCTGAAATTTTTTGCTTTTTCCTGCTCCTCTTAGCATGATAAAGAAGATTCAAAGAGAGTGAGATGCCAGCTCCTTTCATTCAGTCAGTAGCTTCAATCATTTCTGGACGTTTTTCAATGGCAAAAATCAATGAATATTGTAAATGCACAAACAGTAATTTCTCCGCATTGCAAGGTGCAATTCTGAAATTTTTTGCTTTTTCCTGCTCCTCTTAGCATGATAAAGAAGATTCAAAGAGAGTGAGATGTCAGCTCCTTTCATTCAGTCAGTAGCTTCAAACATTTCTGGTATATGAATAACATGATGTTTTTCAATGGCAAAAATCAATGAATTTTGTAAATGCACAAACAGTAATTTCTCCGCATTGCAAGGTGCAATTCTGAAATTTTTTGCTTTTTCCTGCTCCTCTTAGCATGATAAAGAAGATTCAAAGAGAGTGAGATGCCAGTTCCTTTCATTCAGTCAGTAGCTTCAATCATTTCTGGACGTTTTTCAATGGCAAAAATCAATGAATATTGTAAATGCACAAACAGTAATTTCTCCGCATTGCAAGGTGCAATTCTGAAATTTTTTGCTTTTTCCTGCTCCTCTTAGCATGATAAAGAAGATTCAAAGAGAGTGAGATGCCAGCTCCTTTCATTCAGTCAGTAGCTTCAATCATTTCTGGTATATGAATAACATGATGTTTTTCAATGGCAAAAATCAATGAATATTGTAAATGCACAAACAGTAATTTCTCCGCATTGCAAGGTGCAATTCTGAATTTTTTTGCTTTTTCCTGCTCCTCTTAGCATGATAAAGAAGATTCAAAGAGAGTGAGATGCCAGCTCCTTTCATTCAGTCAGTAGCTTCAATCATTTCTGGACGTTTTTCAATGGCAAAAATCAATGAATATTGTAAATGCACAAACAGTAATTTCTCCGCATTGCAAGGTGCAATTCTGAAATTTTTTGCTTTTTCCTGCTCCTCTTAGCATGATAAACAAGATTCAAAGAGAGTGAGATGCCAGCTCCTTTCATTCAGTCAGTAGCTTCAATCATTTCTGGACGTTTTTCAATGGCAAAAATCAATGAATATTGTAAATGCACAAACAGTAATTTCTCCGCATTGCAAGGTGCAATTCTGAAATTTTTTGCTTTTTCCTGCTCCTCTTAGCATGATAAAGAAGATTCAAAGAGAGTGAGATGCCAGCTCCTTTCATTCAGTCAGTAGCTTCAAACATTTCTGGTATATGAATAACATGATGTTTTTCAATGGCAAAAATCAATGAATATTGTAAATGCACAAACAGTAATTTCTCCGCATTGCAAGGTGCAAGTCTGAAATTTTTTGCTTTTTCCTGCTCCTCTTAGCATGATAAAGAAGATTCAAAGAGAGTGAGATGCCAGCTACTTTCATTCAGTCAGTAGCTTCAATCATTTCTGGACGTTTTTCAATGGTAAAAATCAATGAATATTGTAAATGCACAAACAGTAATTTCTCCACATTGCAAGGTGCAATTCTGAAATTTTTTGCTTTTTCCTGCTCCTCTTAGCATGATAAAGAAGATTCAAAGAGAGTGAGATGCCAGCTCCTTTCATTCAGTCAGTAGCTTCAATCATTTCTGGTATATGAATAACATGATGTTTTTCAATGGCAAAAATCAATGAATATTGTAAATGCACAAACAGTAATTTCTCCGCATTGCAAGGTGCAATTCTGAAATTTTTTGCTTTTTCCTGCTCCTCTTAGCATGATAAAGAAGATTCAAAGAGAGTGAGATGCCAGCTCCTTTCATTCAGTCAGTAGCTTCAATCATTTCTGGACGTTTTTCAATGGCAAAAATCAATGAATATTGTAAATGCACAAACAGTAATTTCTCCGCATTGCAAGGTGCAATTCTGAAATTTTTTGCTTTTTCCTGCTCCTCTTAGCATGATAAAGAAGATTCAAAGAGAGTGAGATGTCAGCTCCTTTCATTCAGTCAGTAGCTTCAAACATTTCTGGTATATGAATAACATGATGTTTTTCAATGGCAAAAATCAATGAATTTTGTAAATGCACAAACAGTAATTTCTCCGCATTGCAAGGTGCAATTCTGAAATTTTTTGCTTTTTCCTGCTCCTCTTAGCATGATAAAGAAGATTCAAAGAGAGTGAGATGCCAGTTCCTTTCATTCAGTCAGTAGCTTCAATCATTTCTGGACGTTTTTCAATGGCAAAAATCAATGAATATTGTAAATGCACAAACAGTAATTTCTCCGCATTGCAAGGTGCAATTCTGAAATTTTTTGCTTTTTCCTGCTCCGCTTAGCATGATAAAGAAGATTCAAAGAGAGTGAGATGCCAGCTCCTTTCATTCAGTCAGTAGCTTCAATCATTTCTGGTATATGAATAACATGATGTTTTTCAATGGCAAAAATCAATGAATATTGTAAATGCACAAACAGTAATTTCTCCGCATTGCAAGGTGCAATTCTGAAATTTTTTGCTTTTTCCTGCTCCTCTTAGCATGATAAAGAAGATTCAAAGAGAGTGAGATGCCAGCTCCTTTCATTCAGTCAGTAGCTTCAATCATTTCTGGACGTTTTTCAATGGCAAAAATCAATGAATATTGTAAATGCACAAACAGTAATTTCTCCGCATTGCAAGGTGCAATTCTGAAATTTTTTGCTTTTTCCTGCTCCTCTTAGCATGATAAAGAAGATTCAAAGAGAGTGAGATGCCAGCTCCTTTCATTCAGTCAGTAGCTTCAATCATTTCTGGACGTTTTTCAATGGCAAAAATCAATGAATATTGTAAATGCACAAACAGTAATTTCTCCGCATTGCAAGGTGCAATTCTGAAATTTTTTGCTTTTTCCTGCTCCTCTTAGCATGATAAAGAAGATTCAAAGAGAGTGAGATGTCAGCTCCTTTCATTCAGTCAGTAGCTTCAAACATTTCTGGTATATGAATAACATGATGTTTTTCAATGGCAAAAATCAATGAATTTTGTAAATGCACAAACAGTAATTTCTCCGCATTGCAAGGTGCAATTCTGAAATTTTTTGCTTTTTCCTGCTCCTCTTAGCATGATAAAGAAGATTCAAAGAGAGTGAGATGCCAGTTCCTTTCATTCAGTCAGTAGCTTCAATCATTTCTGGACGTTTTTCAATGGCAAAAATCAATGAATATTGTAAATGCACAAACAGTAATTTCTCCGCATTGCAAGGTGCAATTCTGAAATTTTTTGCTTTTTCCTGCTCCTCTTAGCATGATAAAGAAGATTCAAAGAGAGTGAGATGCCAGCTCCTTTCATTCAGTCAGTAGCTTCAATCATTTCTGGTATATGAATAACATGATGTTTTTCAATGGCAAAAATCAATGAATATTGTAAATGCACAAACAGTAATTTCTCCGCATTGCAAGGTGCAATTCTGAAATTTTTTGCTTTTTCCTGCTCCTCTTAGCATGATAAAGAAGATTCAAAGAGAGTGAGATGCCAGCTCCTTTCATTCAGTCAGTAGCTTCAATCATTTCTGGACGTTTTTCAATGGCAAAAATCAATGAATATTGTAAATGCACAAACAGTAATTTCTCCGCATTGCAAGGTGCAATTCTGAAATTTTTTGCTTTTTCCTGCTCCTCTTAGCATGATAAACAAGATTCAAAGAGAGTGAGATGCCAGCTCCTTTCATTCAGTCAGTAGCTTCAATCATTTCTGGACGTTTTTCAATGGCAAAAATCAATGAATATTGTAAATGCACAAACAGTAATTTCTCCGCATTGCAAGGTGCAATTCTGAAATTTTTTGCTTTTTCCTGCTCCTCTTAGCATGATAAAGAAGATTCAAAGAGAGTGAGATGCCAGCTCCTTTCATTCAGTCAGTAGCTTCAAACATTTCTGGTATATGAATAACATGATGTTTTTCAATGGCAAAAATCAATGAATATTGTAAATGCACAAACAGTAATTTCTCCGCATTGCAAGGTGCAAGTCTGAAATTTTTTGCTTTTTCCTGCTCCTCTTAGCATGATAAAGAAGATTCAAAGAGAGTGAGATGCCAGCTACTTTCATTCAGTCAGTAGCTTCAATCATTTCTGGACGTTTTTCAATGGTAAAAATCAATGAATATTGTAAATGCACAAACAGTAATTTCTCCACATTGCAAGGTGCAATTCTGAAATTTTTTGCTTTTTCCTGCTCCTCTTAGCATGATAAAGAAGATTCAAAGAGAGTGAGATGCCAGCTCCTTTCATTCAGTCAGTAGCTTCAAACATTTCTGGTATATGAATAACATGATGTTTTTCAATGGCAAAAATCAATGAATATTGTAAATGCACAAACAGTAATTTCTCTGCATTGCAAGGTGCAATTCTGAAATTTTTTGCTTTTTCCTGCTCCTCTTAGCATGATAAAGAAGATTCAAAGAGAGTGAGATGCCAGCTACTTTCATTCAGTCAGTAGCTTCAATCATTTCTGGACGTTTTTCAATGGTAAAAATCAATGAATATTGTAAATGCACAAACAGTAATTTCTCCACATTGCAAGGTGCAATTCTGAAATTTTTTGCTTTTTCCTGCTCCTCTTAGCATGATAAAGAAGATTCAAAGAGAGTGAGATGCCAGCTCCTTTCATTCAGTCAGTAGCTTCAAACATTTCTGGTATATGAATAACATGATGTTTTTCAATGGCAAAAATCAATGAATATTGTAAATGCACAAACAGTAATTTCTCCGCATTGCAAGGTGCAATTCTGAAATTTTTTGCTTTTTCCTGCTCCTCTTAGCATGATAAAGAAGATTCAAAGAGAGTGAGATGCCAGCTCCTTTCATTCAGTCAGTAGCTTCAAACATTTCTGGTATATGAATAACATGATGTTTTTCAATGGCAAAAATCAATGAATATTGTAAATGCACAAACAGTAATTTCTCCGCATTGCAAGGTGCAATTCTGAAATTTTTTGCTTTTTCCTGCTCCTCTTAGCATGATAAAGAATATTCAAAGAGAGTGAGATGCCAGCTCCTTTCATTCAGTCAGTAGCTTCAATCATTTCTGGATGTTTTTCAATGGCAAAAATCAATGAATATTGTAAATGCACAAACTGTAATTTCTCCGCATTGCAAGGTGCAATTCTGAAATTTTTGGCTTTTTCCTGCTCCTCTTAGCATGATAAAGAAGATTCAAAGAGAGTGAGATGCCAGCTCCTTTCATTCAGTCAGTAGCTTCAATCATTTCTGGACGTTTTTCAATGGCAAAAATCAATGAATATTGTAAATGCACAAACAGTAATTTCTCCGCATTGCAAGGTGCAATTCTGAAATTTTTTGCTTTTTCCTGCTCCTCTTAGCATGATAAAGAAGATTCAAAGAGAGTGAGATGCCAGCTCCTTTCATTCAGTCAGTAGCTTCAATCATTTCTGGATGTTTTTCAATGGCAAAAATCAATGAATATTGTAAATGCACAAACAGTAATTTCTCCGCATTGCAAGGTGCAATTCTGAAATTTTTTGCTTTTTCCCGCTCCTCTTAGCATGATAAAGAAGATTCAAAGAGAGTGAGGTGCCAGCTCCTTTCATTCAGTCAGTAGCTTCAAACATTTCTGGTATATGAATAACATGTTTTTCAATGGCAAAAATCATTGAATATTGTAAATGCACAAACAGTAATTTCTCCACATTGCAAGGTGCAATTCTGAAATTTTTTGATTTTTCCTGCTCCTCTTAGCATGATAAAGAAGATTCAAAGAGAGTGAGATGCCAGCTCCTTTCATTCAGTCAGTAGCTTCAATCATATCTGGACGTTTTTCAATGGCAAAAATCAATGAATATTGTAAATGCACAAACAGTAATTTCTCCGCATTGCAAGGTGCAATTCTGAAATTTTTTGCTTTTTCCTGCTCCTCTTAGCATGATAAAGAAGATTCAAAGAGAGTGAGATGCCAGCTCCTTTCATTCAGTCAGTAGCTTCAATCATTTCTGGACGTTTTTCAATGGTAAAAATCAATGAATATTGTAAATGCACAAACAGTAATTTCTCCACATTGCAAGGTGCAATTCTGAAATTTTTTGCATTTTCCTGCTCCTCTTAGCATGATAAAGAAGATTCAAAGAGAGTGAGATGCCAGCTCCTTTCATTCAGTCAGTAGCTTCAAACATTTCTGGTATATGAATAACATGATGTTTTTCAATGGCAAAAATCAATGAATATTGTAAATGCACAAACAGTAATTTCTCTGCATTGCAAGGTGCAATTCTGAAATTTTTTGCTTTTTCCTGCTCCTCTTAGCATGATAAAGAAGATACAAAGAGAGTGAGATGCCAGCTACTTTCATTCAGTCAGTAGCTTCAATCATTTCTGGACGTTTTTCAATGGTAAAAATCAATGAATATTGTAAATGCACAAACAGTAATTTCTCCACATTGCAAGGTGCAATTCTGAAATTTTTTGCTTTTTCCCTCTCCTCTTAGCATGATAAAGAAGATTCAAAGAGAGTGAGATGCCAGCTCCTTTCATTCAGTCAGTAGCTTCAAACATTTCTGGTATATGAATAACATGATGTTTTTCAATGGCAAAAATCAATGAATATTGTAAATGCACAAACAGTAATTTCTCCGCATTGCAAGGTGCAATTCTGAAATTTTTTGCTTTTTCCTGCTCCTCTTAGCATGATAAAGAAGATTCAAAGAGAGTGAGATGCCAGCTCCTTTCATTCAGTCAGTAGCTTCAAACATTTCTGGTATATGAATAACATGATGTTTTTCAATGGCAAAAATCAATGAATATTGTAAATGCACAAACAGTAATTTCTCCGCATTGCAAGGTGCAATTCTGAAATTTTTTGCTTTTTCCTGCTCCTCTTAGCATGATAAAGAATATTCAAAGAGAGTGAGATGCCAGCTCCTTTCATTCAGTCAGTAGCTTCAATCATTTCTGGATGTTTTTCAATGGCAAAAATCAATGAATATTGTAAATGCACAAACTGTAATTTCTCCGCATTGCAAGGTGCAATTCTGAAATTTTTGGCTTTTTCCTGCTCCTCTTAGCATGATAAAGAAGATTCAAAGAGAGTGAGATGCCAGCTCCTTTCATTCAGTCAGTAGCTTCAATCATTTCTGGACGTTTTTCAATGGCAAAAATCAATGAATATTGTAAATGCACAAACAGTAATTTCTCCGCATTGCAAGGTGCAATTCTGAAATTTTTTGCTTTTTCCTGCTCCTCTTAGCATGATAAAGAAGATTCAAAGAGAGTGAGATGCCAGCTCCTTTCATTCAGTCAGTAGCTTCAATCATTTCTGGATGTTTTTCAATGGCAAAAATCAATGAATATTGTAAATGCACAAACAGTAATTTCTCCGCATTGCAAGGTGCAATTCTGAAATTTTTTGCTTTTTCCCGCTCCTCTTAGCATGATAAAGAAGATTCAAAGAGAGTGAGGTGCCAGCTCCTTTCATTCAGTCAGTAGCTTCAAACATTTCTGGTATATGAATAACATGTTTTTCAATGGCAAAAATCATTGAATATTGTAAATGCACAAACAGTAATTTCTCCGCATTGCAAGGTGCAATTCTGAAATTTTTTGATTTTTCCTGCTCCTCTTAGCATGATAAAGAAGATTCAAAGAGAGTGAGATGCCAGCTCCTTTCATTCAGTCAGTAGCTTCAATCATATCTGGACGTTTTTCAATGGCAAAAATCAATGAATATTGTAAATGCACAAACAGTAATTTCTCCGCATTGCAAGGTGCAATTCTGAAATTTTTTGCTTTTTCCTGCTCCTCTTAGCATGATAAAGAAGATTCAAAGAGAGTGAGATGCCAGCTCCTTTCATTCAGTCAGTAGCTTCAATCATTTCTGGACGTTTTTCAATGGCAAAAATCAATGAATATTGTAAATGCACAAACAGTAATTTCTCCGCATTGCAAGGTGCAATTCTGAAATTTTTTGCTTTTTCCTGCTCCTCTTAGCATGATAAAGAAGATTCAAAGAGAGTGAGATGCCAGCTCCTTTCATTCAGTCAGTAGCTTCAAACATTTCTGGTATATGAATAACATGATGTTTTTCAATGGCAAAAATCAATGAATATTGTAAATGCACAAACAGTAATTTCTCCGCATTGCAAGGTGCAAGTCTGAAATTTTTTGCTTTTTCCTGCTCCTCTTAGCATGATAAAGAAGATTCAAAGAGAGTGAGATGCCAGCTACTTTCATTCAGTCAGTAGCTTCAATCATTTCTGGACGTTTTTCAATGGTAAAAATCAATGAATATTGTAAATGCACAAACAGTAATTTCTCCACATTGCAAGGTGCAATTCTGAAATTTTTTGCTTTTTCCTGCTCCTCTTAGCATGATAAAGAAGATTCAAAGAGAGTGAGATGCCAGCTCCTTTCATTCAGTCAGTAGCTTCAAACATTTCTGGTATATGAATAACATGATGTTTTTCAATGGCAAAAATCAATGAATATTGTAAATGCACAAACAGTAATTTCTCCGCATTGCAAGGTGCAATTCTGAAATTTTTTTCTTTTTCCTGCTCCTCTTAGCATGATAAAGAAGATTCAAAGAGAGTGAGATGCCAGCTCCTTTCATTCAGTCAGTAGCTTCAAACATTTCTGGTATATGAATAACATGATGTTTTTAAATGGCAAAAATCAATGAATATTGTAAATGCACAAAGAGTAATTTCTCCGCATTGCAAGGTGCAATTCTGAAATTTTTTGCTTTTTCCTGCTCCTCTTAGCATGATAAAGAAGATTCAAAGAGAGTGAGATGCCAGCTCCTTTCATTCAGTCAGTAGCTTCAATCATTTCTGGACGTTTTTCAATGGCAAAAATCAATGAATATTGTAAATGCACAAACAGTAATTTCTCCGCATTGCAAGGTGCAATTCGGAAATTTTTTGCTTTTTCCTGCTCCTCTTAGCATGATAAAGAAGATTCAAAGAGAGTGAGATGCCAGCTCCTTTCATTCAGTCAGTAGCTTCAATCATTTCTGGACGTTTTTCAATGGCAAAAATCAATGAATATTGTAAATGCACAAACAGTAATTTCTCCGCATTGCAAGGTGCAATTCTGAAATTTTTTGCTTTTTCCTGCTCCTCTTAGCATGATAAAGAAGATTCAAAGAGAGTGAGATGCCAGCTCCTTTCATTCAGTCAGTAGCTACAAACATTTCTGGTATATGAATAACATGATGTTTTTCAATGGCAAAAATCAATGAATATTGTAAATGCACAAACAGTAATTTCTCTGCATTGCAAGGTGCAATTCTGAAATTTTTTGCTTTTTCCTGCTCCTCTTAGCATGATAAAGAAGATTCAAAGAGAGTGAGATGCCAGCTACTTTCATTCAGTCAGTAGCTTCAATCATTTCTGGACGTTTTTCAATGGTAAAAATCAATGAATATTGTAAATGCACAAACAGTAATTTCTCCACATTGCAAGGTGCAATTCTGAAATTTTTTGCTTTTTCCTGCTCCTCTTAGCATGATAAAGAAGATTCAAAGAGAGTGAGATGCCAGCTCCTTTCATTCAGTCAGTAGCTTCAAACATTTCTGGTATATGAATAACATGATGTTTTTCAATGGCAAAAATCAATGAATATTGTAAATGCACAAACAGTAATTTCTCCGCATTGCAAGGTGCAATTCTGAAATTTTTTGCTTTTTCCTGCTCCTCTTAGCATGATAAAGAAGATTCAAAGAGAGTGAGATGCCAGCTCCTTTCATTCAGTCAGTAGCTTCAAACATTTCTGGTATATGAATAACATGATGTTTTTCAATGGCAAAAATCAATGAATATTGTAAATGCACAAACAGTAATTTCTCCGCATTGCAAGGTGCAATTCTGAAATTTTTTGCTTTTTCCTGCTCCTCTTAGCATGATAAAGAATATTCAAAGAGAGTGAGATGCCAGCTCCTTTCATTCAGTCAGTAGCTTCAATCATTTCTGGATGTTTTTCAATGGCAAAAATCAATGAATATTGTAAATGCACAAACTGTAATTTCTCCGCATTGCAAGGTGCAATTCTGAAATTTTTGGCTTTTTCCTGCTCCTCTTAGCATGATAAAGAAGATTCAAAGAGAGTGAGATGCCAGCTCCTTTCATTCAGTCAGTAGCTTCAATCATTTCTGGACGTTTTTCAATGGCAAAAATCAATGAATATTGTAAATGCACAAACAGTAATTTCTCCGCATTGCAAGGTGCAATTCTGAAATTTTTTGCTTTTTCCTGCTCCTCTTAGCATGATAAAGAAGATTCAAAGAGAGTGAGATGCCAGCTCCTTTCATTCAGTCAGTAGCTTCAATCATTTCTGGATGTTTTTCAATGGCAAAAATCAATGAATATTGTAAATGCACAAACAGTAATTTCTCCGCATTGCAAGGTGCAATTCTGAAATTTTTTGCTTTTTCCCGCTCCTCTTAGCATGATAAAGAAGATTCAAAGAGAGTGAGGTGCCAGCTCCTTTCATTCAGTCAGTAGCTTCAAACATTTCTGGTATATGAATAACATGTTTTTCAATGGCAAAAATCATTGAATATTGTAAATGCACAAACAGTAATTTCTCCGCATTGCAAGGTGCAATTCTGAAATTTTTTGATTTTTCCTGCTCCTCTTAGCATGATAAAGAAGATTCAAAGAGAGTGAGATGCCAGCTCCTTTCATTCAGTCAGTAGCTTCAATCATATCTGGACGTTTTTCAATGGCAAAAATCAATGAATATTGTAAATGCACAAACAGTAATTTCTCCGCATTGCAAGGTGCAATTCTGAAATTTTTTGCTTTTTCCTGCTCCTCTTAGCATGATAAAGAAGATTCAAAGAGAGTGAGATGCCAGCTCCTTTCATTCAGTCAGTAGCTTCAATCATTTCTGGACGTTTTTCAATGGCAAAAATCAATGAATATTGTAAATGCACAAACAGTAATTTCTCCGCATTGCAAGGTGCAATTCTGAAATTTTTTGCTTTTTCCTGCTCCTCTTAGCATGATAAAGAAGATTCAAAGAGAGTGAGATGCCAGCTCCTTTCATTCAGTCAGTAGCTTCAAACATTTCTGGTATATGAATAACATGATGTTTTTCAATGGCAAAAATCAATGAATATTGTAAATGCACAAACAGTAATTTCTCCGCATTGCAAGGTGCAAGTCTGAAATTTTTTGCTTTTTCCTGCTCCTCTTAGCATGATAAAGAAGATTCAAAGAGAGTGAGATGCCAGCTACTTTCATTCAGTCAGTAGCTTCAATCATTTCTGGACGTTTTTCAATGGTAAAAATCAATGAATATTGTAAATGCACAAACAGTAATTTCTCCACATTGCAAGGTGCAATTCTGAAATTTTTTGCTTTTTCCTGCTCCTCTTAGCATGATAAAGAAGATTCAAAGAGAGTGAGATGCCAGCTCCTTTCATTCAGTCAGTAGCTTCAAACATTTCTGGTATATGAATAACATGATGTTTTTCAATGGCAAAAATCAATGAATATTGTAAATGCACAAACAGTAATTTCTCCGCATTGCAAGGTGCAATTCTGAAATTTTTTGCTTTTTCCTGCTCCTCTTAGCATGATAAAGAAGATTCAAAGAGAGTGAGATGCCAGCTCCTTTCATTCAGTCAGTAGCTTCAAACATTTCTGGTATATGAATAACATGATGTTTTTCAATGGCAAAAATCAATGAATATTGTAAATGCACAAAGAGTAATTTCTCCGCATTGCAAGGTGCAATTCTGAAATTTTTTGCTTTTTCCTGCTCCTCTTAGCATGATAAAGAAGATTCAAAGAGAGTGAGATGCCAGCTCCTTTCATTCAGTCAGTAGCTTCAATCATTTCTGGACGTTTTTCAATGGCAAAAATCAATGAATATTGTAAATGCACAAACAGTAATTTCTCCGCATTGCAAGGTGCAATTCTGAAATTTTTTGCTTTTTCCTGCTCCTCTTAGCATGATAAAGAAGATTCAAAGAGAGTGAGATGCCAGCTCCTTTCATTCAGTCAGTAGCTTCAATCATTTCTGGACGTTTTTCAATGGCAAAAATCAATGAATATTGTAAATGCACAAACAGTAATTTCTCCGCATTGCAAGGTGCAATTCTGAAATTTTTTGCTTTTTCCTGCTCCTCTTAGCATGATAAAGAAGATTCAAAGAGAGTGAGATGCCAGCTCCTTTCATTCAGTCAGTAGCTACAAACATTTCTGGTATATGAATAACATGATGTTTTTCAATGGCAAAAATCAATGAATATTGTAAATGCACAAACAGTAATTTCTCCGCATTGCAAGGTGCAATTCTGAAATTTTTTGCTTTTTCCTGCTCCTCTTAGCATGATAAAGAAGATTCAAAGAGAGTGAGATGCCAGCTCCTTTCATTCAGTCAGTAGCTTCAATCATTTCTGGACGTTTTTCAATGGCAAAAATCAATGAATATTGTAAATGCACAAACAGTAATTTCTCCGCATTGCAAGGTGCAATTCTGAAATTTTTTGCTTTTTCCTGCTCCTCTTAGCATGATAAAGAAGATTCAAAGAGAGTGAGATGCCAGCTCCTTTCATTCAGTCAGTAGCTTCAAACATTTCTGGTATATGAATAACATGATGTTTTTCAATGGCAAAAATCAATGAATATTGTAAATGCACAAACAGTAATTTCTCCGCATTGCAAGGTGCAAGTCTGAAATTTTTTGCTTTTTCCTGCTCCTCTTAGCATGATAAAGAAGATTCAAAGAGAGTGAGATGCCAGCTACTTTCATTCAGTCAGTAGCTTCAATCATTTCTGGACGTTTTTCAATGGTAAAAATCAATGAATATTGTAAATGCACAAACAGTAATTTCTCCACATTGCAAGGTGCAATTCTGAAATTTTTTGCTTTTTCCTGCTCCTCTTAGCATGATAAAGAAGATTCAAAGAGAGTGAGATGCCAGCTCCTTTCATTCAGTCAGTAGCTTCAAACATTTCTGGTATATGAATAACATGATGTTTTTCAATGGCAAAAATCAATGAATATTGTAAATGCACAAACAGTAATTTCTCCGCATTGCAAGGTGCAATTCTGAAATTTTTTGCTTTTTCCTGCTCCTCTTAGCATGATAAAGAAGATTCAAAGAGAGTGAGATGCCAGCTCCTTTCATTCAGTCAGTAGCTTCAAACATTTCTGGTATATGAATAACATGATGTTTTTCAATGGCAAAAATCAATGAATATTGTAAATGCACAAAGAGTAATTTCTCCGCATTGGAAGGTGCAATTCTGAAATTTTTTGCTTTTTCCTGCTCCTCTTAGCATGATAAAGAAGATTCAAAGAGAGTGAGATGCCAGCTCCTTTCATTCAGTCAGTAGCTTCAATCATTTCTGGACGTTTTTCAATGGCAAAAATCAATGAATATTGTAAATGCACAAACAGTAATTTCTCCGCATTGCAAGGTGCAATTCTGAAATTTTTTGCTTTTTCCTGCTCCTCTTAGCATGATAAAGAAGATTCAAAGAGAGTGAGATGCCAGCTCCTTTCATTCAGTCAGTAGCTTCAATCATTTCTGGACGTTTTTCAATGGCAAAAATCAATGAATATTGTAAATGCACAAACAGTAATTTCTCCGCATTGCAAGGTGCAATTCTGAAATTTTTTGCTTTTTCCTGCTCCTCTTAGCATGATAAAGAAGATTCAAAGAGAGTGAGATGCCAGCTCCTTTCATTCAGTCAGTAGCTACAAACATTTCTGGTATATGAATAACATGATGTTTTTCAATGGCAAAAATCAATGAATATTGTAAATGCACAAACAGTAATTTCTCCGCATTGCAAGGTGCAATTCTGAAATTTTTTGCTTTTTCCTGCTCCTCTTAGCATGATAAAGAAGATTCAAAGAGAGTGAGATGCCAGCTCCTTTCATTCAGTCAGTAGCTTCAATCATTTCTGGACGTTTTTCAATGGCAAAAATCAATGAATATTGTAAATGCACAAACAGTAATTTCTCCGCATTGCAAGGTGCAATTCTGAAATTTTTTGCTTTTTCCTGCTCCTCTTAGCATGATAAAGAAGATTCAAAGAGAGTGAGATGTCAGCTCCTTTCATTCAGTCAGTAGCTTCAATCATTTCTGGTATATGAATAACATGATGTTTTTCAATGGCAAATATCAATGAATTTTGTAAATGCACAAACAGTAATTTCTCCGCATTGCAAGGTGCAATTCTGAAATTTTTTGCTTTTTCCTGCTCCTCTTAGCATGATAAAGAAGATTCAAAGAGAGTGAGATGCCAGTTCCTTTCATTCAGTCAGTAGCTTCAATCATTTCTGGACGTTTTTCAATGGCAAAAATCAATGAATATTGTAAATGCACAAACAGTAATTTCTCCGCATTGCAAGGTGCAATTCTGAAATTTTTTGCTTTTTCCTGCTCCTCTTAGCATGATAAAGAAGATTCAAAGAGAGTGAGATGCCAGCTCCTTTCATTCAGTCAGTAGCTTCAATCATTTCTGGTATATGAATAACATGATGTTTTTCAATGGCAAAAATCAATGAATATTGTAAATGCACAAACAGTAATTTCTCCGCATTGCAAGGTGCAATTCTGAAATTTTTTGCTTTTTCCTGCTCCTCTTAGCATGATAAAGAAGATTCAAAGAGAGTGAGATGCCAGCTCCTTTCATTCAGTCAGTAGCTTCAATCATTTCTGGACGTTTTTCAATGGCAAAAATCAATGAATATTGTAAATGCACAAACAGTAATTTCTCCGCATTGCAAGGTGCAATTCTGAAATTTTTTGCTTTTTCCTGCTCCTCTTAGCATGATAAACAAGATTCAAAGAGAGTGAGATGCCAGCTCCTTTCATTCAGTCAGTAGCTTCAATCATTTCTGGACGTTTTTCAATGGCAAAAATCAATGAATATTGTAAATGCACAAACAGTAATTTCTCCGCATTGCAAGGTGCAATTCTGAAATTTTTTGCTTTTTCCTGCTCCTCTTAGCATGATAAAGAAGATTCAAAGAGAGTGAGATGCCAGCTCCTTTCATTCAGTCAGTAGCTTCAAACATTTCTGGTATATGAATAACATGATGTTTTTCAATGGCAAAAATCAATGAATATTGTAAATGCACAAACAGTAATTTCTCCGCATTGCAAGGTGCAAGTCTGAAATTTTTTGCTTTTTCCTGCTCCTCTTAGCATGATAAAGAAGATTCAAAGAGAGTGAGATGCCAGCTACTTTCATTCAGTCAGTAGCTTCAATCATTTCTGGACGTTTTTCAATGGTAAAAATCAATGAATATTGTAAATGCACAAACAGTAATTTCTCCACATTGCAAGGTGCAATTCTGAAATTTTTTGCTTTTTCCTGCTCCTCTTAGCATGATAAAGAAGATTCAAAGAGAGTGAGATGCCAGCTCCTTTCATTCAGTCAGTAGCTTCAAACATTTCTGGTATATGAATAACATGATGTTTTTCAATGGCAAAAATCAATGAATATTGTAAATGCACAAACAGTAATTTCTCTGCATTGCAAGGTGCAATTCTGAAATTTTTTGCTTTTTCCTGCTCCTCTTAGCATGATAAAGAAGATTCAAAGAGAGTGAGATGCCAGCTACTTTCATTCAGTCAGTAGCTTCAATCATTTCTGGACGTTTTTCAATGGTAAAAATCAATGAATATTGTAAATGCACAAACAGTAATTTCTCCACATTGCAAGGTGCAATTCTGAAATTTTTTGCTTTTTCCTGCTCCTCTTAGCATGATAAAGAAGATTCAAAGAGAGTGAGATGCCAGCTCCTTTCATTCAGTCAGTAGCTTCAAACATTTCTGGTATATGAATAACATGATGTTTTTCAATGGCAAAAATCAATGAATATTGTAAATGCACAAACAGTAATTTCTCCGCATTGCAAGGTGCAATTCTGAAATTTTTTGCTTTTTCCTGCTCCTCTTAGCATGATAAAGAAGATTCAAAGAGAGTGAGATGCCAGCTCCTTTCATTCAGTCAGTAGCTTCAAACATTTCTGGTATATGAATAACATGATGTTTTTCAATGGCAAAAATCAATGAATATTGTAAATGCACAAACAGTAATTTCTCCGCATTGCAAGGTGCAATTCTGAAATTTTTTGCTTTTTCCTGCTCCTCTTAGCATGATAAAGAATATTCAAAGAGAGTGAGATGCCAGCTCCTTTCATTCAGTCAGTAGCTTCAATCATTTCTGGATGTTTTTCAATGGCAAAAATCAATGAATATTGTAAATGCACAAACTGTAATTTCTCCGCATTGCAAGGTGCAATTCTGAAATTTTTGGCTTTTTCCTGCTCCTCTTAGCATGATAAAGAAGATTCAAAGAGAGTGAGATGCCAGCTCCTTTCAATCAGTCAGTAGCTTCAATCATTTCTGGACGTTTTTCAATGGCAAAAATCAATGAATATTGTAAATGCACAAACAGTAATTTCTCCGCATTGCAAGGTGCAATTCTGAAATTTTTTGCTTTTTCCTGCTCCTCTTAGCATGATAAAGAAGATTCAAAGAGAGTGAGATGCCAGCTCCTTTCATTCAGTCAGTAGCTTCAATCATTTCTGGATGTTTTTCAATGGCAAAAATCAATGAATATTGTAAATGCACAAACAGTAATTTCTCCGCATTGCAAGGTGCAATTCTGAAATTTTTTGCTTTTTCCCGCTCCTCTTAGCATGATAAAGAAGATTCAAAGAGAGTGAGGTGCCAGCTCCTTTCATTCAGTCAGTAGCTTCAAACATTTCTGGTATATGAATAACATGTTTTTCAATGGCAAAAATCATTGAATATTGTAAATGCACAAACAGTAATTTCTCCGCATTGCAAGGTGCAATTCTGAAATTTTTTGATTTTTCCTGCTCCTCTTAGCATGATAAAGAAGATTCAAAGAGAGTGAGATGCCAGCTCCTTTCATTCAGTCAGTAGCTTCAATCATTTCTGGACGTTTTTCAATGGCAAAAATCAATGAATATTGTAAATTCACAAACAGTAATTTCTCCGCATTGCAAGGTGCAATTCTGAAATTTTTTGCTTTTTCCTGCTCCTCTTAGCATGATAAAGAAGATTCAAAGAGAGTGAGATGCCAGCTCCTTTCATTCAGTCAGTAGCTTCAATCATTTCTGGACGTTTTTCAATGGCAAAAATCAATGAATATTGTAAATGCACAAACAGTAATTTCTCCGCATTGCAAGGTGCAATTCTGAAATTTTTTGCTTTTTCCTGCTCCTCTTAGCATGATAAAGAAGATTCAAAGAGAGTGAGATGCAAGCTCCTTTCATTCAGTCAGTAGCTTCAAACATTTCTGGTATATGAATAACATGATGTTTTTCAATGGCAAAAATCAATGAATATTGTAAATGCACAAACAGTAATTTCTCCGCATTGCAAGGTGCAAGTCTGAAATTTTTTGCTTTTTCCTGCTCCTCTTAGCATGATAAAGAAGATTCAAAGAGAGTGAGATGCCAGCTCCTTTCATTCAGTCAGTAGCTTCAATCATTTCTGGACGTTTTTCAATGGCAAAAATCCATGAATATTGTAAATGCACAAACAGTAATTTCTCCGCATTGCAAGGTGCAATTCTGAAATTTTTTGCTTTTTCCTGCTCCTCTTAGCATGATAAAGAAGATTCAAAGAGAGTGAGATGCCTGCTCCTTTCATTCATTCAGTAGCTTCAATCATTTCTGGACGTTTTTCAATGGCAAAAATCAATGAATATTGTAAATGCACAAACAGTAATTTCTCCGCATTGCAAGGTGCAATTCTGAAATTTTTTGCTTTTTCCTGCTCCTCTTAGCATGATAAAGAAGATTCAAAGAGAGTGAGATGCCAGCTCCTTTCATTCAGTCAGTAGCTTCAATCATTTCTGGACGTTTTTCAATGGCAAAAATCAATGAATATTGTAAATGCACAAACAGTAATTTCTCCGCATTGCAAGGTGCAATTCTGAAATTTTTTGCTTTTTCCTGCTTCTCTTAGCATGATAAAGAAGATTCAAAGAGAGTGAGATGCCAGCTCCTTTCATTCAGTCAGTAGCTTCAAACATTTCTGGTATATGAATAACATGATGTTTTTCAATGGCAAAAATCAATGAATATTGTAAATGCACAAACAGTAATTTCTCCGCATTGCAAGGTGCAAGTCTGAAATTTTTTGCTTTTTCCTGCTCCTCTTAGCATGATAAAGAAGATTCAAAGAGAGTGAGATGCCAGCTACTTTCATTCAGTCAGTAGCTTCAATCATTTCTGGACGTTTTTCAATGGTAAAAATCAATGAATATTGTAAATGCACAAACAGTAATTTCTCCACATTGCAAGGTGCAATTCTGAAATTTTTTGCTTTTTCCTGCTCCTCTTAGCATGATAAAGAAGATTCAAAGAGAGTGAGATGCCAGCTCCTTTCATTCAGTCAGTAGCTTCAATCATTTCTGGACGTTTTTCAATGGCAAAAATCAATAAATATTGTAAATGCACAAACAGTAATTTCTCCGCATTGCAAGGTGCAATTCTGAAATTTTTTGCTTTTTCCTGCTCCTCTTAGCATGATAAAGAAGATTCAAAGAGAGTGAGATGTCAGCTCCTTTCATTCAGTCAGTAGCTTCAATCATTTCTGGACGTTTTTCAATGGCAAAAATCAATGAATATTGTAAATGCACAAACAGTAATTTCTCCGCATTGCAAGGTGCAATTCTGAAATTTTTTGCTTTTTCCTGCTCCTCTTAGCATGATAAAGAAGATTCAAAGAGAGTGAGATGTCAGCTCCTTTCATTCAGTCAGTAGCTTCAAACATTTCTGGTATATGAATAACATGATGTTTTTCAATGGCAAAAATCAATGAATTTTGTAAATGCACAAACAGTAATTTCTCCGCATTGCAAGGTGCAATTCTGAAATTTTTTGCTTTTTCCTGCTCCTCTTAGCATGATAAAGAAGATTCAAAGAGAGTGAGATGCCAGTTCCTTTCATTCAGTCAGTAGCTTCAATCATTTCTGGACGTTTTTCAATGGCAAAAATCAATGAATATTGTAAATGCACAAACAGTAATTTCTCCGCATTGCAAGGTGCAATTCTGAAATTTTTTGCTTTTTCCTGCTCCTCTTAGCATGATAAAGAAGATTCAAAGAGAGTGAGATGCCAGCTCCTTTCATTCAGTCAGTAGCTTCAATCATTTCTGGTATATGAATAACATGATGTTTTTCAATGGCAAAAATCAATGAATATTGTAAATGCACAAACAGTAATTTCTCCGCATTGCAAGGTGCAATTCTGAAATTTTTTGCTTTTTCCTGCTCCTCTTAGCATGATAAAGAAGATTCAAAGAGAGTGAGATGCCAGCTCCTTTCATTCAGTCAGTAGCTTCAATCATTTCTGGTATATGAATAACATGATGTTTTTCAATGGCAAAAATCAATGAATATTGTAAATGCACAAACAGTAATTTCTCCGCATTGCAAGGTGCAATTCTGAAATTTTTTGCTTTTTCCTGCTCCTCTTAGCATGATAAAGAAGATTCAAAGAGAGTGAGATGCCAGCTCCTTTCATTCAGTCAGTAGCTTCAATCATTTCTGGACGTTTTTCAATGGCAAAAATCAATGAATATTGTAAATGCACAAACAGTAATTTCTCCGCATTGCAAGGTGCAATTCTGAAATTTTTTGCTTTTTCCTGCTCCTCTTAGCATGATAAACAAGATTCAAAGAGAGTGAGATGCCAGCTCCTTTCATTCAGTCAGTAGCTTCAATCATTTCTGGACGTTTTTCAATGGCAAAAATCAATGAATATTGTAAATGCACAAACAGTAATTTCTCCGCATTGCAAGGTGCAATTCTGAAATTTTTTGCTTTTTCCTGCTCCTCTTAGCATGATAAAGAAGATTCAAAGAGAGTGAGATGCCAGCTCCTTTCATTCAGTCAGTAGCTTCAAACATTTCTGGTATATGAATAACATGATGTTTTTCAATGGCAAAAATCAATGAATATTGTAAATGCACAAACAGTAATTTCTCCGCATTGCAAGGTGCAAGTCTGAAATTTTTTGCTTTTTCCTGCTCCTCTTAGCATGATAAAGAAGATTCAAAGAGAGTGAGATGCCAGCTCCTTTCATTCAGTCAGTAGCTTCAATCATTTCTGGACGTTTTTCAATGGCAAAAATCAATGAATATTGTAAATGCACAAACAGTAATTTCTCCGCATTGCAAGGTGCAATTCTGAAATTTTTTGCTTTTTCCTGCTCCTCTTAGCATGATAAAGAAGATTCAAAGAGAGTGAGATGTCAGCTCCTTTCATTCAGTCAGTAGCTTCAAACATTTCTGGTATATGAATAACATGATGTTTTTCAATGGCAAAAATCAATGAATTTTGTAAATGCACAAACAGTAATTTCTCCGCATTGCAAGGTGCAATTCTGAAATTTTTTGCTTTTTCCTGCTCCTCTTAGCATGATAAAGAAGATTCAAAGAGAGTGAGATGCCAGTTCCTTTCATTCAGTCAGTAGCTTCAATCATTTCTGGTCGTTTTTCAATGGCAAAAATCAATGAATATTGTAAATGCACAAACAGTAATTTCTCCGCATTGCAAGGTGCAATTCTGAAATTTTTTGCTTTTTCCTGCTCCTCTTAGCATGATAAAGAAGATTCAAAGAGAGTGAGATGCCAGCTCCTTTCATTCAGTCAGTAGCTTCAATCATTTCTGGTATATGAATAACATGATGTTTTTCAATGGCAAAAATCAATGAATATTGTAAATGCACAAACAGTAATTTCTCCGCATTGCAAGGTGCAATTCTGAATTTTTTTGCTTTTTCCTGCTCCTCTTAGCATGATAAAGAAGATTCAAAGAGAGTGAGATGCCAGCTCCTTTCATTCAGTCAGTAGCTTCAATCATTTCTGGACGTTTTTCAATGGCAAAAATCAATGAATATTGTAAATGCACAAACAGTAATTTCTCCGCATTGCAAAGTGCAATTCTGAAATTTTTTGCTTTTTCCTGCTCCTCTTAGCATGATAAACAAGATTCAAAGAGAGTGAGATGCCAGCTCCTTTCATTCAGTCAGTAGCTTCAATCATTTCTGGACGTTTTTCAATGGCAAAAATCCATGAATATTGTAAATGCACAAACAGTAATTTCTCCGCATTGCAAGGTGCAATTCTGAAATTTTTTGCTTTTTCCTGCTCCTCTTAGCATGATAAAGAAGATTCAAAGAGAGTGAGATGCCAGCTCCTTTCATTCAGTCAGTAGCTTCAAACATTTCTGGTATATGAATAACATGATGTTTTTCAATGGCAAAAATCAATGAATATTGTAAATGCACAAACAGTAATTTCTCCGCATTGCAAGGTGCAAGTCTGAAATTTTTTGCTTTTTCCTGCTCCTCTTAGCATGATAAAGAAGATTCAAAGAGAGTGAGATGCCAGCTCCTTTCATTCAGTCAGTACCTTCAATCATTTCTGGATGTTTTTCAATGGCAAAAATCAATGAATATTGTAAATGCACAAACAGTAATTTCTCCACATTGCAAGGTGCAATTCTGAAATTTTTTGCTTTTTCCCGCTCCTCTTAGCATGATAAAGAAGATTCAAAGAGAGTGAGGTGCCAGCTCCTTTCATTCAGTCAGTAGCTTCAAACATTTCTGGTATATGAATAACATGTTTTTCAATGGCAAAAATCATTGAATATTGTAAATGCACAAACAGTAATTTCTCCGCATTGCAAGGTGCAATTCTGAAATTTTTTGATTTTTCCTGCTCCTCTTAGCATGATAAAGAAAATTCAAAGAGAGTGAGATGCCAGCTCCTTTCATTCAGTCAGTAGCTTCAATCATTTCTGGACGTTTTTCAATGGCAAAAATCAATGAATATTGTAAATGCACAAACAGTAATTTCTCCGCATTGCAAGGTGCAATTCTGAAATTTTTTGCTTTTTCCTGCTCCTCTTAGCATGATAAAGAAGATTCAAAGAGAGTGAGATGCCAGCTCCTTTCATTCAGTCAGTAGCTTCAATCATTTCTGGACGTTTTTCAATGGCAAAAATCAATGAATATTGTAAATGCACAAACAGTAATTTCTCCGCATTGCAAGGTGCAATTCTGAAATTTTTTGCTTTTTCCTGCTCCTCTTAGCATGATAAAGAAGATTCAAAGAGAGTGAGATGCCAGCTCCTTTCATTCAGTCAGTAGCTTCAAACATTTCTGGTATATGAATAACATGTTTTTCAATGGCAAAAATCATTGAATATTGTAAATGCACAAACAGTAATTTCTCCGCATTGCAAGGTGCAATTCTGAAATTTTTTGATTTTTCCTGCTCCTCTTAGCATGATAAAGAAAATTCAAAGAGAGTGAGATGCCAGCTCCTTTCATTCAGTCAGTAGCTTCAATCATTTCTGGACGTTTTTCAATGGCAAAAATCAATGAATATTGTAAATGCACAAACAGTAATTTCTCCGCATTGCAAGGTGCAATTCTGAAATTTTTTGCTTTTTCCTGCTCCTCTTAGCATGATAAAGAAGATTCAAAGAGAGTGAGATGCCAGCTCCTTTCATTCAGTCAGTAGCTTCAATCATTTCTGGACGTTTTTCAATGGCAAAAATCAATGAATATTGTAAATGCACAAACAGTAATTTCTCCGCATTGCAAGGTGCAATTCTGAAATTTTTTGCTTTTTCCTGCTCCTCTTAGCATGATAAAGAAGATTCAAAGAGAGTGAGATGCCAGCTCCTTTCATTCAGTCAGTAGCTTCAAACATTTCTGGTATATGAATAACATGATGTTTTTCAATGGCAAAAATCAATGAATATTGTAAATGCACAAACAGTAATTTCTCCGCATTGCAAGGTGCAAGTCTGAAATTTTTTGCTTTTTCCTGCTCCTCTTAGCATGATAAAGAAGATTCAAAGAGAGTGAGATGCCAGCTACTTTCATTCAGTCAGTAGCTTCAATCATTTCTGGATGTTTTTCAATGGTAAAAATCAATGAATATTGTAAATGCACAAACAGTAATTTCTCCACATTGCAAGGTGCAATTCTGAAATTTTTTGCTTTTTCCTGCTCCTCTTAGCATGATAAAGAAGATTCAAAGAGAGTGAGATGCCAGCTCCTTTCATTCAGTCAGTAGCTTCAAACATTTCTGGTATATGAATAACATGATGTTTTTCAATGGCAAAAATCAATGAATATTGTAAATGCACAAACAGTAATTTCTCCGCATTGCAAGGTGCAATTCTGAAATTTTTTGCTTTTTCCTGCTCCTCTTAGCATGATAAAGAAGATTCAAAGAGAGTGAGATGCCAGCTCCTTTCATTCAGTCAGTAGCTTCAAACATTTCTGGTATATGAATAACATGATGTTTTTCAATGGCAAAAATCAATGAATATTGTAAATGCACAAAGAGTAATTTCTCCGCATTGCAAGGTGCAATTCTGAAATTTTTTGCTTTTTCCTGCTCCTCTTAGCATGATAAAGAAGATTCAAAGAGAGTGAGATGCCAGCTCCTTTCATTCAGTCAGTAGCTTCAATCATTTCTGGACGTTTTTCAATGGCAAAAATCAATGAATATTGTAAATGCACAAACAGTAATTTCTCCGCATTGCAAGGTGCAATTCTGAATTTTTTTGCTTTTTCCTGCTCCTCTTAGCATGATAAAGAAGATTCAAAGAGAGTGAGATGCCAGCTCCTTTCATTCAGTCAGTAGCTTCAATCATTTCTGGACGTTTTTCAATGGCAAAAATCAATGAATATTGTAAATGCACAAACAGTAATTTCTCCGCATTGCAAGGTGCAATTCTGAAATTTTTTGCTTTTTCCTGCTCCTCTTAGCATGATAAAGAAGATTCAAAGAGAGTGAGATGCCAGCTCCTTTCATTCAGTCAGTAGCTACAAACATTTCTGGTATATGAATAACATGATGTTTTTCAATGGCAAAAATCAATGAATATTGTAAATGCACAAACAGTAATTTCTCCGCATTGCAAGGTGCAATTCTGAAATTTTTTGCTTTTTCCTGCTCCTCTTAGCATGATAAAGAAGATTCAAAGAGAGTGAGATGCCAGCTCCTTTCATTCAGTCAGTAGCTTCAATCATTTCTGGACGTTTTTCAATGGCAAAAATCAATGAATATTGTAAATGGACAAACAGTAATTTCTCCGCATTGCAAGGTGCAATTCTGAAATTTTTTGCTTTTTCCTGCTCCTCTTAGCATGATAAAGAAGATTCAAAGACAGTGAGATGCCAGCTCCTTTCATTCAGTCAGTAGCTTCAATCATTTCTGGACGTTTTTCAATGGCAAAAATCAATGAATATTGTAAATGCACAAACAGTAATTTCTCCGCATTGCAAGGTGCAATTCTGAAATTTTTTGCTTTTTCCTGCTCCTCTTAGCATGACAAAGAAGATTCAAAGAGAGTAAGATGCCAGCTCCTTTCATTCAGTCAGTAGCTTCAATCATTTCTGGTATATGAATAACATGATGTTTTTCAATGGCAAAAATCAATGAATATTGTAAATGCACAAACAGTAATTTCTCCGCATTGCAAGGTGCAATTCTGAAATTTTTTGCTTTTTCCTGCTCCTCTTAGCATGATAAAGAAGATTCAAAGAGAGTGAGATGCCAGCTCCTTTCATTCAGTCAGTAGCTTCAATCATTTCTGGACGTTTTTCAATGGCAAAAATCAATGAATATTGTAAATGCACAAACAGTAATTTCTCCGCATTGCAAGGTGCAATTCTGAAATTTTTTGCTTTTTCCTGCTCCTCTTAGCATGATAAAGAAGATTCAAAGAGAGTGAGATGCCAGCTCCTTTCATTCAGTCAGTAGCTTCAATCATTTCTGGACGTTTTTCAATGGCAAAAATCAATGAATATTGTAAATGCACAAACAGTAATTTCTCCGCATTGCAAGGTGCAATTCTGAAATTTTTTGCTTTTTCCTGCTCCTCTTAGCATGATAAAGAAGATTCAAAGAGAGTGAGATGCCAGGTCCTTTCATTCAGTCAGTAGCTTCAAACATTTCTGGTATATGAATAATATGATGTTTTTCAATGGCAAAAATCAATGAATATTGTAAAAGCACAAACAGTAATTTCTCCGCATTGCAAGGTGCAATTCTGAAATTTTTTGCTTTTTCCTGCTCCTCTTAGCATGATAAAGAAGATTCAAAGAGAGTGAGATGCCAGCTCCTTTCATTCAGTCAGTAGCTTCAACCATTTCTGGACGTTTTTCAATGGCAAAAATCAATGAATATTGTAAATGCACAAACAGTAATTTCTCCGCATTGCAAGGTGCAATTCTGAAATTTTTTGCTTTTTCCTGCTCCTCTTAGCATGATAAAGAAGATTCAAAGAGAGTGAGATGCCAGCTCCTTTCATTCAGTCAGTAGCTTCAATCATTTCTGGTATATGAATAACATGATGTTTTTCAATGGCAAAAATCAATGAATATTGTAAATGCACAAACAGTAATTTCTCCGCATTGCAAGTTGCAATTCTGAAATTTTTTGCTTTTTCCTGCTCCTCTTAGCATGATAAAGAAGATTCAAAGAGAGTGAGATGCCAGCTCCTTTCATTCAGTCAGTAGCTTCAATCATTTCTGGACGTTTTTCAATGGCAAAAATCAATGAATATTGTAAATGCACAAACAGTAATTTCTCCGCATTGCAAGGTGCAATTCTGAAATTTTTTGCTTTTTCCTGCTCCTCTTAGCATGATAAAGAAGATTCAAAGAGAGTGAGATGCCAGCTCCTTTCATTCAGTCAGTAGCTTCAATCATTTCTGGACGTTTTTCAATGGCAAAAATCAATGAATATTGTAAATGCACAAACAGTAATTTCTCCGCATTGCAAGGTGCAATTCTGAAATTTTTTGCTTTTTCCTGCTCCTCTTAGCATGACAAAGAAGATTCAAAGAGAGTAAGATGCCAGCTCCTTTCATTCAGTCAGTAGCTTCAATCATTTCTGGTATATGAATAACATGATGTTTTTCAATGGCAAAAATCAATGAATATTGTAAATGCACAAACAGTAATTTCTCCGCATTGCAAGGTGCAATTCTGAAATTTTTTGCTTTTTCCTGCTCCTCTTAGCATGATAAAGAAGATTCAAAGAGAGTGAGATGCCAGCTCCTTTCATTCAGTCAGTAGCTTCAATCATTTCTGGACGTTTTTCAATGGCAAAAATCAATGAATATTGTAAATGCACAAACAGTAATTTCTCCGCATTGCAAGGTGCAATTCTGAAATTTTTTGCTTTTTCCTGCTCCTCTTAGCATGATAAAGAAGATTCAAAGAGAGTGAGATGCCAGCTCCTTTCATTCAGTCAGTAGCTTCAATCATTTCTGGACGTTTTTCAATGGCAAAAATCAATGAATATTGTAAATGCACAAACAGTAATTTCTCCGCATTGCAAGGTGCAATTCTGAAATTTTTTGCTTTTTCCTGCTCCTCTTAGCATGATAAAGAAGATTCAAAGAGAGTGAGATGCCAGGTCCTTTCATTCAGTCAGTAGCTTCAAACATTTCTGGTATATGAATAATATGATGTTTTTCAATGGCAAAAATCAATGAATATTGTAAAAGCACAAACAGTAATTTCTCCGCATTGCAAGGTGCAATTCTGAAATTTTTTGCTTTTTCCTGCTCCTCTTAGCATGATAAAGAAGATTCAAAGAGAGTGAGATGCCAGCTCCTTTCATTCAGTCAGTAGCTTCAATCATTTCTGGACGTTTTTCAATGGCAAAAATCAATGAATATTGTAAATGCACAAACAGTAATTTCTCCGCATTGCAAGGTGCAATTCTGAAATTTTTTGCTTTTTCCTGCTCCTCTTAGCATGATAAAGAAGATTCAAAGAGAGTGAGATGCCAGCTCCTTTCATTCAGTCAGTAGCTTCAATCATTTCTGGTATATGAATAACATGATGTTTTTCAATGGCAAAAATCAATGAATATTGTAAATGCACAAACAGTAATTTCTCCGCATTGCAAGTTGCAATTCTGAAATTTTTTGCTTTTTCCTGCTCCTCTTAGCATGATAAAGAAGATTCAAAGAGAGTGAGATGCCAGCTCCTTTCATTCAGTCAGTAGCTTCAATCATTTCTGGACGTTTTTCAATGGCAAAAATCAATGAATATTGTAAATGCACAAACAGTAATTTCTCCGCATTGCAAGGTGCAATTCTGAAATTTTTTGCTTTTTCCTGCTCCTCTTAGCATGATAAAGAAGATTCAAAGAGAGTGAGATGCCAGCTCCTTTCATTCAGTCAGTAGCTTCAATCATTTCTGGACGTTTTTCAATGGCAAAAATCAATGAATATTGTAAATGCACAAACAGTAATTTCTCCGCATTGCAAGGTGCAATTCTGAAATTTTTTGCTTTTTCCTGCTCCTCTTAGCATGACAAAGAAGATTCAAAGAGAGTAAGATGCCAGCTCCTTTCATTCAGTCAGTAGCTTCAATCATTTCTGGTATATGAATAACATGATGTTTTTCAATGGCAAAAATCAATGAATATTGTAAATGCACAAACAGTAATTTCTCCGCATTGCAAGGTGCAATTCTGAAATTTTTTGCTTTTTCCTGCTCCTCTTAGCATGATAAAGAAGATTCAAAGAGAGTGAGATGCCAGCTCCTTTCATTCAGTCAGTAGCTTCAATCATTTCTGGACGTTTTTCAATGGCAAAAATCAATGAATATTGTAAATGCACAAACAGTAATTTCTCCGCATTGCAAGGTGCAATTCTGAAATTTTTTGCTTTTTCCTGCTCCTCTTAGCATGATAAAGAAGATTCAAAGAGAGTGAGATGCCAGCTCCTTTCATTCAGTCAGTAGCTTCAATCATTTCTGGACGTTTTTCAATGGCAAAAATCAATGAATATTGTAAATGCACAAACAGTAATTTCTCCGCATTGCAAGGTGCAATTCTGAAATTTTTTGCTTTTTCCTGCTCCTCTTAGCATGATAAAGAAGATTCAAAGAGAGTGAGATGCCAGGTCCTTTCATTCAGTCAGTAGCTTCAAACATTTCTGGTATATGAATAATATGATGTTTTTCAATGGCAAAAATCAATGAATATTGTAAAAGCACAAACAGTAATTTCTCCGCATTGCAAGGTGCAATTCTGAAATTTTTTGCTTTTTCCTGCTCCTCTTAGCATGATAAAGAAGATTCAAAGAGAGTGAGATGCCAGCTCCTTTCATTCAGTCAGTAGCTTCAATCATTTCTGGACGTTTTTCAATGGCAAAAATCAATGAATATTGTAAATGCACAAACAGTAATTTCTCCGCATTGCAAGGTGCAATTCTGAAATTTTTTGCTTTTTCCTGCTCCTCTTAGCATGATAAAGAAGATTCAAAGAGAGTGAGATGCCAGCTCCTTTCATTCAGTCAGTAGCTTCAATCATTTCTGGTATATGAATAACATGATGTTTTTCAATGGCAAAAATCAATGAATATTGTAAATGCACAAACAGTAATTTCTCCGCATTGCAAGTTGCAATTCTGAAATTTTTTGCTTTTTCCTGCTCCTCTTAGCATGATAAAGAAGACTCAAAGAGAGTGAGATGCCAGCTCCTTTCATTCAGTCAGTAGCTTCAATCATTTCTGGACGTTTTTCAATGGCAAAAATCAATGAATATTGTAAATGCACAAACAGTAATTTCTCCGCATTGCAAGGTGCAATTCTGAAATTTTTTGCTTTTTCCTGCTCCTCTTAGCATGATAAAGAAGATTCAAAGAGAGTGAGATGCCAGCTCCTTTCATTCAGTCAGTAGCTTCAATCATTTCTGGACGTTTTTCAATGGCAAAAATCAATGAATATTGTAAATGCACAAACAGTAATTTCTCCGCATTGCAAGGTGCAATTCTGAAATTTTTTGCTTTTTCCTGCTCCTCTTAGCATGATAAAGAAGATTCAAAGAGAGTGAGATGCCAGCTCCTTTCATTCAGTCAGTAGCTTCAAACATTTCTAGTATATGAATAACATGATGTTTTTCAATGGCAAAAATCAATGAATATTGTAAATGCACAAACAGTAATTTCTCCGCATTGCAAGGTGCAATTCTGAAATTTTTTGCTTTTTCCTGCTCCTCTTAGCATGATAAAGAAGATTCAAAGAGAGTGAGATGCCAGCTGCTTTCATTCAGTCAGTAGCTTCAATCATTTCTGGTATATGAATAACATGATGTTTTTCAATGGCAAAAATCAATGAATATTGTAAATGCACAAACAGTAATTTCTCCACATTGTAAGGTGCAATTCTGAAATTTTTTGCTTTTTCCTGCTCCTCTTAGCATGATAAAGAAGATTCAAAGAGAGTGAGATGCCAGCTCCTTTCATTCAGTCAGTAGCTTCAATCATTTCTGGACGTTTTTCAATGGCAAAAATCAATGAATATTGTAAATGCACAAACAGTAATTTCTCCGCATTGCAAGGTGCAATTCTGAAATTTTTTGCTTTTTCCTGCTCCTCTTAGCATGATAAAGAAGATTCAAAGAGAGTGAGATGCCAGCTCCTTTCATTCAGTCAGTAGCTACAAACATTTCTGGTATATGAATAACATGATGTTTTTCAATGGCAAAAATCAATGAATATTGTAAATGCACAAACAGTAATTTCTCCGCATTGCAAGGTGCAATTCTGAAATTTTTTGCTTTTTCCTGCTCCTCTTAGCATGATAAAGAAGATTCAAAGAGAGTGAGATGCCAGCTCCTTTCATTCAGTCAGTAGCTTCAATCATTTCTGGACGTTTTTCAATGGCAAAAATCAATGAATATTGTAAATGCACAAACAGTAATTTCTCCGCATTGCAAGGTGCAATTCTGAAATTTTTTGCTTTTTCCTGCTCCTCTTAGCATGATAAAGAAGATTCAAAGAGAGTGAGATGCCAGCTCCTTTCATTCAGTCAGTAGCTTCAATCATTTCTGGACGTTTTTCAATGGCAAAAATCAATGAATATTGTAAATGCACAAACAGTAATTTCTCCGCATTGCAAGGTGCAATTCTGAAATTTTTTGCTTTTTCCTGCTCCTCTTAGCATGACAAAGAAGATTCAAAGAGAGTAAGATGCCAGCTCCTTTCATTCAGTCAGTAGCTTCAATCATTTCTGGTATATGAATAACATGATGTTTTTCAATGGCAAAAATCAATGAATATTGTAAATGCACAAACAGTAATTTCTCCGCATTGCAAGGTGCAATTCTGAAATTTTTTGCTTTTTCCTGCTCCTCTTAGCATGATAAAGAAGATTCAAAGAGAGTGAGATGCCAGCTCCTTTCATTCAGTCAGTAGCTTCAATCATTTCTGGACGTTTTTCAATGGCAAAAATCAATGAATATTGTAAATGCACAAACAGTAATTTCTCCGCATTGCAAGGTGCAATTCTGAAATTTTTTGCTTTTTCCTGCTCCTCTTAGCATGATAAAGAAGATTCAAAGAGAGTGAGATGCCAGCTCCTTTCATTCAGTCAGTAGCTTCAATCATTTCTGGACGTTTTTCAATGGCAAAAATCAATGAATATTGTAAATGCACAAACAGTAATTTCTCCGCATTGCAAGGTGCAATTCTGAAATTTTTTGCTTTTTCCTGCTCCTCTTAGCATGATAAAGAAGATTCAAAGAGAGTGAGATGCCAGCTCCTTTCATTCAGTCAGTAGCTTCAAACATTTCTGGTATATGAATAATATGATGTTTTTCAATGGCAAAAATCAATGAATATTGTAAAAGCACAAACAGTAATTTCTCCGCATTGCAAGGTGCAATTCTGAAATTTTTTGCTTTTTCCTGCTCCTCTTAGCATGATAAAGAAGATTCAAAGAGAGTGAGATGCCAGCTCCTTTCATTCAGTCAGTAGCTTCAATCATTTCTGGACGTTTTTCAATGGCAAAAATCAATGAATATTGTAAATGCACAAACAGTAATTTCTCCGCATTGCAAGGTGCAATTCTGAAATTTTTTGCTTTTTCCTGCTCCTCTTAGCATGATAAAGAAGATTCAAAGAGAGTGAGATGCCAGCTCCTTTCATTCAGTCAGTAGCTTCAATCATTTCTGGTATATGAATAACATGATGTTTTTCAATGGCAAAAATCAATGAATATTGTAAATGCACAAACAGTAATTTCTCCGCATTGCAAGGTGAAATTCTGAAATTTTTTGCTTTTTCCTGCTCCTCTTAGCATGATAAAGAAGATTCAAAGAGAGTAAGATGCCAGCTCCTTTCATTCAGTCAGTAGCTTCAATCATTTCTGGACGTTTTTCAATGGCAAAAATCAATGAATATTGTAAATGCACAAACAGTAATTTCTCCGCATTGCAAGGTGCAATTCTGAAATTTTTTGCTTTTTCCTGCTCCTCTTAGCATGATAAACAAGATTCAAAGAGAGTGAGATGCCAGCTCCTTTCATTCAGTCAGTAGCTTCAATCATTTCTGGACGTTTTTCAATGGCAAAAATCAATGAATATTGTAAATGCACAAACAGTAATTTCTCCGCATTGCAAGGTGCAATTCTGAAATTTTTTGCTTTTTCCTGCTCCTCTTAGCATGATAAAGAAGATTCAAAGAGAGTGAGATGCCAGCTCCTTTCATTCAGTCAGTAGCTTCAAACATTTCTGGTATATGAATTACATGATGTTTTTCAATGGCAAAAATCAATGAATATTGTAAATGCACAAACAGTAATTTCTCCGCATTGCAAGGTGCAAGTCTGAAATTTTTTGCTTTTTCCTGCTCCTCTTAGCATGATAAAGAAGATTCAAAGAGAGTGAGATGCCAGCTACTTTCATTCAGTCAGTAGCTTCAATCATTTCTGGACGTTTTTCAATGGTAAAAATCAATGAATATTGTAAATGCACAAACAGTAATTTCTCCACATTGCAAGGTGCAATTCTGAAATTTTTTGCTTTTTCCTGCTCCTCTTAGCATGATAAAGAAGATTCAAAGAGAGTGAGATGCCAGCTCCTTTCATTCAGTCAGTAGCTTCAAACATTTCTGGTATATGAATAACATGATGTTTTTCAATGGCAAAAATCAATGAATATTGTAAATGCACAAACAGTAATTTCTCTGCATTGCAAGGTGCAATTCTGAAATTTTTTGCTTTTTCCTGCTCCTCTTAGCATGATAAAGAAGATTCAAAGAGAGTGAGATGCCAGCTACTTTCATTCAGTCAGTAGCTTCAATCATTTCTGGACGTTTTTCAATGGTAAAAATCAATGAATATTGTAAATGCACAAACAGTAATTTCTCCATATTGCAAGGTGCAATTCTGAAATTTTTTGCTTTTTCCTGCTCCTCTTAGCATGATAAAGAAGATTCAAAGAGAGTGAGATGCCAGCTCCTTTCATTCAGTCAGTAGCTTCAAACATTTCTGGTATATGAATAACATGATGTTTTTCAATGGCAAAAATCAATGAATATTGTAAATGCACAAACAGTAATTTCTCCGCATTGCAAAGTGCAATTCTGAAATTTTTTGCTTTTTCCTGCTCCTCTTAGCATGATAAAGAAGATTCAAAGAGAGTGAGATGCCAGCTCCTTTCATTCAGTCAGTAGCTTCAAACATTTCTGGTATATGAATAACATGATGTTTTTCAATGGCAAAAATCAATGAATATTGTAAATGCACAAACAGTAATTTCTCCGCATTGCAAGGTGCAATTCTGAAATTTTTTGCTTTTTCCTGCTCCTCTTAGCATGATAAAGAATATTCAAAGAGAGTGAGATGCCAGCTCCTTTCATTCAGTCAGTAGCTTCAATCATTTCTGGATGTTTTTCAATGGCAAAAATCAATGAATATTGTAAATGCACAAACTGTAATTTCTCCGCATTGCAAGGTGCAATTCTGAAATTTTTGGCTTTTTCCTGCTCCTCTTAGCATGATAAAGAAGATTCAAAGAGAGTGAGATGCCAGCTCCTTTCATTCAGTCAGTAGCTTCAATCATTTCTGGACGTTTTTCAATGGCAAAAATCAATGAATATTGTAAATGCACAAACAGTAATTTCTCCGCATTGCAAGGTGCAATTCTGAAATTTTTTGCTTTTTCCTGCTCCTCTTAGCATGATAAAGAAGATTCAAAGAGAGTGAGATGCCAGCTCCTTTCATTCAGTCAGTACCTTCAATCATTTCTGGATGTTTTTCAATGGCAAAAATCAATGAATATTGTAAATGCACAAACAGTAATTTCTCCGCATTGCAAGGTGCAATTCTGAAATTTTTTGCTTTTTCCCGCTCCTCTTAGCATGATAAAGAAGATTCAAAGAGAGTGAGGTGCCAGCTCCTTTCATTCAGTCAGTAGCTTCAAACATTTCTGGTATATGAATAACATGTTTTTCAATGGCAAAAATCATTGAATATTGTAAATGCACAAACAGTAATTTCTCCGCATTGCAAGGTGAAATTCTGAAATTTTTTGATTTTTCCTGCTCCTCTTAGCATGATAAAGAAGATTCAAAGAGAGTGAGATGCCTGCTCCTTTCATTCAGTCAGTAGCTTCAATCATTTCTGGACGTTTTTCAATGGCAAAAATCAATGAATATTGTAAATGCACAAACAGTAATTTCTCCGCATTGCAAGGTGCAATTCTGAAATTTTTTGCTTTTTCCTGCTCCTCTTAGCATGATAAAGAAGATTCAAAGAGAGTGAGATGCCAGCTCCTTTCATTCAGTCAGTAGCTTCAATCATTTCTGGACGTTTTTCAATGGCAAAAATCAATGAATATTGTAAATGCACAAACAGTAATTTCTCCGCATTGCAAGGTGCAATTCTGAAATTTTTTGCTTTTTCCTGCTCCTCTTAGCATGATAAAGAAGATTCAAAGAGAGTGAGATGCCAGCTCCTTTCATTCAGTCAGTAGCTTCAAACATTTCTGGTATATGAATAACATGATGTTTTTCAATGGCAAAAATCAATGAATATTGTAAATGCACAAACAGTAATTTCTCCGCATTGCAAGGTGCAAGTCTGAAATTTTTTGCTTTTTCCTGCTCCTCTTAGCATGATAAAGAAGATTCAAAGAGAGTGAGATGCCAGCTACTTTCATTCAGTCAGTAGCTTCAATCATTTCTGGACGTTTTTCAATGGTAAAAATCAATGAATATTGTAAATGCACAAACAGTAATTTCTCCACATTGCAAGGTGCAATTCTGAAATTTTTTGCTTTTTCCTGCTCCTCTTAGCATGATAAAGAAGATTCAAAGAGAGTGATATGCCAGCTCCTTTCATTCAGTCAGTAGCTTCAATCATTTCTGGACGTTTTTCAATGGCAAAAATCAATGAATATTGTAAATGCACAAACAGTAATTTCTCCGCATTGCAAGGTGCAATTCTGAAATTTTTTGCTTTTTCCTGCTCCTCTTAGCATGATAAAGAAGATTCAAAGAGAGTGAGATGTCAGCTCCTTTCATTCAGTCAGTAGCTTCAATCATTTCTGGACGTTTTTCAATGGCAAAAATCAATGAATATTGTAAATGCACAAACAGTAATTTCTCCGCATTGCAAGGTGCAATTCTGAAATTTTTTGCTTTTTCCTGCTCCTCTTAGCATGATAAAGAAGATTCAAAGAGAGTGAGATGTCAGCTCCTTTCATTCAGTCAGTAGCTTCAAACATTTCTGGTATATGAATAACATGATGTTTTTCAATGGCAAAAATCAATGAATTTTGTAAATGCACAAACAGTAATTTCTCCGCATTGCAAGGTGCAATTCTGAAATTTTTTGCTTTTTCCTGCTCCTCTTAGCATGATAAAGAAGATTCAAAGAGAGTGAGATGCCAGCTCCTTTCATTCAGTCAGTAGCTTCAATCATTTCTGGTATATGAATAACATGATGTTTTTCAATGGCAAAAATCAATGAATATTGTAAATGCACAAACAGTAATTTCTCCGCATTGCAAGGTGCAATTCTGAAATTTTTTGCTTTTTCCTGCTCCTCTTAGCATGATAAAGAAGATTCAAAGAGAGTGAGATGCCAGCTCCTTTCATTCAGTCAGTAGCTTCAATCATTTCTGGACGTTTTTCAATGGCAAAAATCAATGAATATTGTAAATGCACAAACAGTAATTTCTCCGCATTGCAAGGTGCAATTCTGAAATTTTTTGCTTTTTCCTGCTCCTCTTAGCATGATAAACAAGATTCAAAGAGAGTGAGATGCCAGCTCCTTTCATTCAGTCAGTAGCTTCAATCATTTCTGGACGTTTTTCAATGGCAAAAATCAATGAATATTGTAAATGCACAAACAGTAATTTCTCCGCATTGCAAGGTGCAATTCTGAAATTTTTTGCTTTTTCCTGCTCCTCTTAGCATGATAAAGAAGATTCAAAGAGAGTGAGATGCCAGCTCCTTTCATTCAGTCAGTAGCTTCAAACATTTCTGGTATATGAATAACATGATGTTTTTCAATGGCAAAAATCAATGAATATTGTAAATGCACAAACAGTAATTTCTCCGCATTGCAAGGTGCAAGTCTGAAATTTTTTGCTTTTTCCTGCTCCTCTTAGCATGATAAAGAAGATTCAAAGAGAGTGAGATGCCAGCTACTTTCATTCAGTCAGTAGCTTCAATCATTTCTGGACGTTTTTCAATGGTAAAAATCAATGAATATTGTAAATGCACAAACAGTAATTTCTCCACATTGCAAGGTGCAATTCTGAAATTTTTTGCTTTTTCCTGCTCCTCTTAGCATGATAAAGAAGGTTCAAAGAGAGTGAGATGCCAGCTCCTTTCATTCAGTCAGTAGCTTCAAACATTTCTGGTATATGAATAACATGATGTTTTTCAATGGCAAAAATCAATGAATATTGTAAATGCACAAACAGTAATTTCTCTGCATTGCAAGGTGCAATTCTGAAATTTTTTGCTTTTTCCTGCTCCTCTTAGCATGATAAAGAACATTCAAAGAGAGTGAGATGCCAGCTACTTTCTTTCAGTCAGTAGCTTCAATCATTTCTGGACGTTTTTCAATGGTAAAAATCAATGAATATTGTAAATGCACAAACAGTAATTTCTCCACATTGCAAGGTGCAATTCTGAAATTTTTTGCTTTTTCCTGCTCCTCTTAGCATGATAAAGAAGATTCAAAGAGAGTGAGATGCCAGCTCCTTTCATTCAGTCAGTAGCTTCAAACATTTCTGGTATATGAATAACATGATGTTTTTCAATGGCAAAAATCAATGAATATTGTAAATGCACAAACAGTAATTTCTCCGCATTGCAAAGTGCAATTCTGAAATTTTTTGCTTTTTCCTGCTCCTCTTAGCATGATAAAGAAGATTCAAAGAGAGTGAGATGCCAGCTCCTTTCATTCAGTCAGTAGCTTCAAACATTTCTGGTATATGAATAACATGATGTTTTTCAATGGCAAAAATCAATGAATATTGTAAATGCACAAACAGTAATTTCTCCGCATTGCAAGGTGCAATTCTGAAATTTTTTGCTTTTTCCTGCTCCTCTTAGCATGATAAAGAATATTCAAAGAGAGTGAGATGCCAGCTCCTTTCATTCAGTCAGTAGCTTCAATCATTTCTGGATGTTTTTCAATGGCAAAAATCAATGAATATTGTAAATGCACAAACTGTAATTTCTCCGCATTGCAAGGTGCAATTCTGAAATTTTTGGCTTTTTCCTGCTCCTCTTAGCATGATAAAGAAGATTCAAAGAGAGTGAGATGCCAGCTCCTTTCATTCAGTCAGTAGCTTCAATCATTTCTGGACGTTTTTCAATGGCAAAAATCAATGAATATTGTAAATGCACAAACAGTAATTTCTCCGCATTGCAAGGTGCAATTCTGAAATTTTTTGCTTTTTCCTGCTCCTCTTAGCATGATAAAGAAGATTCAAAGAGAGTGAGATGCCAGCTCCTTTCATTCAGTCAGTACCTTCAATCATTTCTGGATGTTTTTCAATGGCAAAAATCAATGAATATTGTAAATGCACAAACAGTAATTTCTCCGCATTGCAAGGTGCAATTCTGAAATTTTTTGCTTTTTCCCGCTCCTCTTAGCATGATAAAGAAGATTCAAAGAGAGTGAGGTGCCAGCTCCTTTCATTCAGTCAGTAGCTTCAAACATTTCTGGTATATGAATAACATGTTTTTCAATGGCAAAAATCATTGAATATTGTAAATGCACAAACAGTAATTTCTCCGCATTGCAAGGTGAAATTCTGAAATTTTTTGATTTTTCCTGCTCCTCTTAGCATGATAAAGAAGATTCAAAGAGAGTGAGATGCCTGCTCCTTTCATTCAGTCAGTAGCTTCAATCATTTCTGGACGTTTTTCAATGGCAAAAATCAATGAATATTGTAAATGCACAAACAGTAATTTCTCCGCATTGCAAGGTGCAATTCTGAAATTTTTTGCTTTTTCCTGCTCCTCTTAGCATGATAAAGAAGATTCAAAGAGAGTGAGATGCCAGCTCCTTTCATTCAGTCAGTAGCTTCAATCATTTCTGGACGTTTTTCAATGGCAAAAATCAATGAATATTGTAAATGCACAAACAGTAATTTCTCCGCATTGCAAGGTGCAATTCTGAAATTTTTTGCTTTTTCCTGCTCCTCTTAGCATGATAAAGAAGATTCAAAGAGAGTGAGATGCCAGCTCCTTTCATTCAGTCAGTAGCTTCAAACATTTCTGGTATATGAATAACATGATGTTTTTCAATGGCAAAAATCAATGAATATTGTAAATGCACAAACAGTAATTTCTCCGCATTGCAAGGTGCAAGTCTGAAATTTTTTGCTTTTTCCTGCTCCTCTTAGCATGATAAAGAAGATTCAAAGAGAGTGAGATGCCAGCTACTTTCATTCAGTCAGTAGCTTCAATCATTTCTGGACGTTTTTCAATGGTAAAAATCAATGAATATTGTAAATGCACAAACAGTAATTTCTCCACATTGCAAGGTGCAATTCTGAAATTTTTTGCTTTTTCCTGCTCCTCTTAGCATGATAAAGAAGATTCAAAGAGAGTGATATGCCAGCTCCTTTCATTCAGTCAGTAGCTTCAATCATTTCTGGACGTTTTTCAATGGCAAAAATCAATGAATATTGTAAATGCACAAACAGTAATTTCTCCGCATTGCAAGGTGCAATTCTGAAATTTTTTGCTTTTTCCTGCTCCTCTTAGCATGATAAAGAAGATTCAAAGAGAGTGAGATGTCAGCTCCTTTCATTCAGTCAGTAGCTTCAATCATTTCTGGACGTTTTTCAATGGCAAAAATCAATGAATATTGTAAATGCACAAACAGTAATTTCTCCGCATTGCAAGGTGCAATTCTGAAATTTTTTGCTTTTTCCTGCTCCTCTTAGCATGATAAAGAAGATTCAAAGAGAGTGAGATGTCAGCTCCTTTCATTCAGTCAGTAGCTTCAAACATTTCTGGTATATGAATAACATGATGTTTTTCAATGGCAAAAATCAATGAATTTTGTAAATGCACAAACAGTAATTTCTCCGCATTGCAAGGTGCAATTCTGAAATTTTTTGCTTTTTCCTGCTCCTCTTAGCATGATAAAGAAGATTCAAAGAGAGTGAGATGCCAGCTCCTTTCATTCAGTCAGTAGCTTCAATCATTTCTGGTATATGAATAACATGATGTTTTTCAATGGCAAAAATCAATGAATATTGTAAATGCACAAACAGTAATTTCTCCGCATTGCAAGGTGCAATTCTGAAATTTTTTGCTTTTTCCTGCTCCTCTTAGCATGATAAAGAAGATTCAAAGAGAGTGAGATGCCAGCTCCTTTCATTCAGTCAGTAGCTTCAATCATTTCTGGACGTTTTTCAATGGCAAAAATCAATGAATATTGTAAATGCACAAACAGTAATTTCTCCGCATTGCAAGGTGCAATTCTGAAATTTTTTGCTTTTTCCTGCTCCTCTTAGCATGATAAACAAGATTCAAAGAGAGTGAGATGCCAGCTCCTTTCATTCAGTCAGTAGCTTCAATCATTTCTGGACGTTTTTCAATGGCAAAAATCAATGAATATTGTAAATGCACAAACAGTAATTTCTCCGCATTGCAAGGTGCAATTCTGAAATTTTTTGCTTTTTCCTGCTCCTCTTAGCATGATAAAGAAGATTCAAAGAGAGTGAGATGCCAGCTCCTTTCATTCAGTCAGTAGCTTCAAACATTTCTGGTATATGAATAACATGATGTTTTTCAATGGCAAAAATCAATGAATATTGTAAATGCACAAACAGTAATTTCTCCGCATTGCAAGGTGCAAGTCTGAAATTTTTTGCTTTTTCCTGCTCCTCTTAGCATGATAAAGAAGATTCAAAGAGAGTGAGATGCCAGCTACTTTCATTCAGTCAGTAGCTTCAATCATTTCTGGACGTTTTTCAATGGTAAAAATCAATGAATATTGTAAATGCACAAACAGTAATTTCTCCACATTGCAAGGTGCAATTCTGAAATTTTTTGCTTTTTCCTGCTCCTCTTAGCATGATAAAGAAGATTCAAAGAGAGTGAGATGCCAGCTCCTTTCATTCAGTCAGTAGCTTCAAACATTTCTGGTATATGAATAACATGATGTTTTTCAATGGCAAAAATCAATGAATATTGTAAATGCACAAACAGTAATTTCTCTGCATTGCAAGGTGCAATTCTGAAATTTTTTGCTTTTTCCTGCTCCTCTTAGCATGATAAAGAAGATTCAAAGAGAGTGAGATGCCAGCTACTTTCATTCAGTCAGTAGCTTCAATCATTTCTGGACGTTTTTCAATGGTAAAAATCAATGAATATTGTAAATGCACAAACAGTAATTTCTCCACATTGCAAGGTGCAATTCTGAAATTTTTTGCTTTTTCCTGCTCCTCTTAGCATGATAAAGAAGATTCAAAGAGAGTGAGATGCCAGCTCCTTTCATTCAGTCAGTAGCTTCAAACATTTCTGGTATATGAATAACATGATGTTTTTCAATGGCAAAAATCAATGAATATTGTAAATGCACAAACAGTAATTGCTCCGCATTGCAAGGTGCAATTCTGAAATTTTTTGCTTTTTCCTGCTCCTCTTAGCATGATAAAGAAGATTCAAAGAGAGTGAGATGCCAGCTCCTTTCATTCAGTCAGTAGCTTCAAACATTTCTGGTATATGAATAACATGATGTTTTTCAATGGCAAAAATCAATGAATATTGTAAATGCACAAACAGTAATTTCTCCGCATTGCAATGTGCAATTCTGAAATTTTTTGCTTTTTCCTGCTCCTCTTAGCATGATAAAGAATATTCAAAGAGAGTGAGATGCCAGCTCATTTCATTCAGTCAGTAGCTTCAATCATTTCTGGATGTTTTTCAATGGCAAAAATCAATGAATATTGTAAATGCACAAACTGTAATTTCTCCGCATTGCAAGGTGCAATTCTGAAATTTTTGGCTTTTTCCTGCTCCTCTTAGCATGATAAAGAAGATTCAAAGAGAGTGAGATGCCAGCTCCTTTCATTCAGTCAGTAGCTTCAATCATTTCTGGACGTTTTTCAATGGCAAAAATCAATGAATATTGTAAATGCACAAACAGTAATTTCTCCGCATTGCAAGGTGCAATTCTGAAATTTTTTGCTTTTTCCTGCTCCTCTTAGCATGATAAAGAAGATTCAAAGAGAGTGAGATGCCAGCTCCTTTCATTCAGTCAGTACCTTCAATCATTTCTGGATGTTTTTCAATGGCAAAAATCAATGAATATTGTAAATGCACAAACAGTAATTTCTCCGCATTGCAAGGTGCAATTCTGAAATTTTTTGCTTTTTCCCGCTCCTCTTAGCATGATAAAGAAGATTCAAAGAGAGTGAGGTGCCAGCTCCTTTCATTCAGTCAGTAGCTTCAAACATTTCTGGTATATGAATAACATGTTTTTCAATGGCAAAAATCATTGAATATTGTAAATGCACAAACAGTAATTTCTCCGCATTGCAAGGTGCAATTCTGAAATTTTTTGATTTTTCCTGCTCCTCTTAGCATGATAAAGAAGATTCAAAGAGAGTGAGATGCCAGCTCCTTTCATTCAGTCAGTAGCTTCAATCATTTCTGGACGTTTTTCAATGGCAAAAATCAATGAATATTGTAAATGCACAAACAGTAATTTCTCCGCATTGCAAGGTGCAATTCTGAAATTTTTTGCTTTTTCCTGCTCCTCTTAGCATGATAAAGAAGATTCAAAGAGAGTGAGATGCCAGCTCCTTTCATTCAGTCAGTAGCTTCAATCATTTCTGGACGTTTTTCAATGGCAAAAATCAATGAATATTGTAAATGCACAAACAGTAATTTCTCCGCATTGCAAGGTGCAATTCTGAAATTTTTTGCTTTTTCCTGCTCCTCTTAGCATGATAAAGAAGATTCAAAGAGAGTGAGATGCCAGCTCCTTTCATTCAGTCAGTAGCTTCAAACATTTCTGGTATATGAATAACATGATGTTTTTCAATGGCAAAAATCAATGAATATTGTAAATGCACAAACAGTAATTTCTCCGCATTGCAAGGTGCAAGTCTGAAATTTTTTGCTTTTTCCTGCTCCTCTTAGCATGATAAAGAAGATTCAAAGAGAGTGAGATGCCAGCTACTTTCATTCAGTCAGTAGCTTCAATCATTTCTGGACGTTTTTCAATGGTAAAAATCAATGAATATTGTAAATGCACAAACAGTAATTACTCCACATTGCAAGGTGCAATTCTGAAATTTTTTGCTTTTTCCTGCTCCTCTTAGCATGATAAAGAAGATTCAAAGAGAGTGAGATGCCAGCTCCTTTCATTCAGTCAGTAGCTTCAAACATTTCTGGTATATGAATAACATGATGTTTTTCAATGGCAAAAATCAATGAATATTGTAAATGCACAAACAGTAATTTCTCCGCATTGCAAGGTGCAATTCTGAAATTTTTTGCTTTTTCCTGCTCCTCTTAGCATGATAAAGAAGATTCAAAGAGAGTGAGATGCCAGCTCCTTTCATTCAGTCAGTAGCTTCAAACATTTCTGGTATATGAATAACATGATGTTTTTCAATGGCAAAAATCAATGAATATTGTAAATGCACAAAGAGTAATTTCTCCGCATTGCAAGGTGCAATTCTGAAATTTTTTGCTTTTTCCTGCTCCTCTTAGCATGATAAAGAAGATTCAAAGAGAGTGAGATGCCAGCTCCTTTCATTCAGTCAGTAGCTTCAATCATTTCTGGACGTTTTTCAATGGCAAAAATCAATGAATATTGTAAATGCACAAACAGTAATTTCTCCGCATTGCAAGGTGCAATTCTGAATTTTTTTGCTTTTTCCTGCTCCTCTTAGCATGATAAAGAAGATTCAAAGAGAGTGAGATGCCAGCTCCTTTCATTCAGTCAGTAGCTTCAATCATTTCTGGACGTTTTTCAATGGCAAAAATCAATGAATATTGTAAATGCACAAACAGTAATTTCTCCGCATTGCAAGGTGCAATTCTGAAATTTTTTGCTTTTTCCTGCTCCTCTTAGCATGATAAAGAAGATTCAAAGAGAGTGAGATGCCAGCTCCTTTCATTCAGTCAGTAGCTACAAACATTTCTGGTATATGAATAACATGATGTTTTTCAATGGCAAAAATCAATGAATATTGTAAATGCACAAACAGTAATTTCTCCGCATTGCAAGGTGCAATTCTGAAATTTTTTGCTTTTTCCTGCTCCTCTTAGCATGATAAAGAAGATTCAAAGAGAGTGAGATGCCAGCTCCTTTCATTCAGTCAGTAGCTTCAATCATTTCTGGACGTTTTTCAATGGCAAAAATCAATGAATATTGTAAATGCACAAACAGTAATTTCTCCGCATTGCAAGGTGCAATTCTGAAATTTTTTGCTTTTTCCTGCTCCTCTTAGCATGATAAAGAAGATTCAAAGAGAGTGAGATGCCAGCTCCTTTCATTCAGTCAGTAGCTTCAATCATTTCTGGACGTTTTTCAATGGCAAAAATCAATGAATATTGTAAATGCACAAACAGTAATTTCTCCGCATTGCAAGGTGCAATTCTGAAATTTTTTGCTTTTTCCTGCTCCTCTTAGCATGACAAAGAAGATTCAAAGAGAGTAAGATGCCAGCTCCTTTCATTCAGTCAGTAGCTTCAATCATTTCTGGTATATGAATAACATGATGTTTTTCAATGGCAAAAATCAATGAATATTGTAAATGCACAAACAGTAATTTCTCCGCATTGCAAGGTGCAATTCTGAAATTTTTTGCTTTTTCCTGCTCCTCTTAGCATGATAAAGAAGATTCAAAGAGAGTGAGATGCCAGCTCCTTTCATTCAGTCAGTAGCTTCAATCATTTCTGGACGTTTTTCAATGGCAAAAATCAATGAATATTGTAAATGCACAAACAGTAATTTCTCCGCATTGCAAGGTGCAATTCTGAAATTTTTTGCTTTTTCCTGCTCCTCTTAGCATGATAAAGAAGATTCAAAGAGAGTGAGATGCCAGCTCCTTTCATTCAGTCAGTAGCTTCAATCATTTCTGGACGTTTTTCAATGGCAAAAATCAATGAATATTGTAAATGCACAAACAGTAATTTCTCCGCATTGCAAGGTGCAATTCTGAAATTTTTTGCTTTTTCCTGCTCCTCTTAGCATGATAAAGAAGATTCAAAGAGAGTGAGATGCCAGGTCCTTTCATTCAGTCAGTAGCTTCAAACATTTCTGGTATATGAATAATATGATGTTTTTCAATGGCAAAAATCAATGAATATTGTAAAAGCACAAACAGTAATTTCTCCGCATTGCAAGGTGCAATTCTGAAATTTTTTGCTTTTTCCTGCTCCTCTTAGCATGATAAAGAAGATTCAAAGAGAGTGAGATGCCAGCTCCTTTCATTCAGTCAGTAGCTTCAATCATTTCTGGACGTTTTTCAATGGCAAAAATCAATGAATATTGTAAATGCACAAACAGTAATTTCTCCGCATTGCAAGGTGCAATTCTGAAATTTTTTGCTTTTTCCTGCTCCTCTTAGCATGATAAAGAAGATTCAAAGAGAGTGAGATGCCAGCTCCTTTCATTCAGTCAGTAGCTTCAATCATTTCTGGTATATGAATAACATGATGTTTTTCAATGGCAAAAATCAATGAATATTGTAAATGCACAAACAGTAATTTCTCCGCATTGCAATTTGCAATTCTGAAATTTTTTGCTTTTTCCTGCTCCTCTTAGCATGATAAAGAAGATTCAAAGAGAGTGAGATGCCAGCTCCTTTCATTCAGTCAGTAGCTTCAATCATTTCTGGACGTTTTTCAATGGCAAAAATCAATGAATATTGTAAATGCACAAACAGTAATTTCTCCGCATTGCAAGGTGCAATTCTGAAATTTTTTGCTTTTTCCTGCTCCTCTTAGCATGATAAAGAAGATTCAAAGAGAGTGAGATGCCAGCTCCTTTCATTCAGTCAGTAGCTTCAATCATTTCTGGACGTTTTTCAATGGCAAAAATCAATGAATATTGTAAATGCACAAACAGTAATTTCTCCGCATTGCAAGGTGCAATTCTGAAATTTTTTGCTTTTTCCTGCTCCTCTTAGCATGACAAAGAAGATTCAAAGAGAGTAAGATGCCAGCTCCTTTCATTCAGTCAGTAGCTTCAATCATTTCTGGTATATGAATAACATGATGTTTTTCAATGGCAAAAATCAATGAATATTGTAAATGCACAAACAGTAATTTCTCCGCATTGCAAGGTGCAATTCTGAAATTTTTTGCTTTTTCCTGCTCCTCTTAGCATGATAAAGAAGATTCAAAGAGAGTGAGATGCCAGCTCCTTTCATTCAGTCAGTAGCTTCAATCATTTCTGGACGTTTTTCAATGGCAAAAATCAATGAATATTGTAAATGCACAAACAGTAATTTCTCCGCATTGCAAGGTGCAATTCTGAAATTTTTTGCTTTTTCCTGCTCCTCTTAGCATGATAAAGAAGATTCAAAGAGAGTGAGATGCCAGCTCCTTTCATTCAGTCAGTAGCTTCAATCATTTCTGGACGTTTTTCAATGGCAAAAATCAATGAATATTGTAAATGCACAAACAGTAATTTCTCCGCATTGCAAGGTGCAATTCTGAAATTTTTTGCTTTTTCCTGCTCCTCTTAGCATGATAAAGAAGATTCAAAGAGAGTGAGATGCCAGGTCCTTTCATTCAGTCAGTAGCTTCAAACATTTCTGGTATATGAATAATATGATGTTTTTCAATGGCAAAAATCAATGAATATTGTAAAAGCACAAACAGTAATTTCTCCGCATTGCAAGGTGCAATTCTGAAATTTTTTGCTTTTTCCTGCTCCTCTTAGCATGATAAAGAAGATTCAAAGAGAGTGAGATGCCAGCTCCTTTCATTCAGTCAGTAGCTTCAATCATTTCTGGACGTTTTTCAATGGCAAAAATCAATGAATATTGTAAATGCACAAACAGTAATTTCTCCGCATTGCAAGGTGCAATTCTGAAATTTTTTGCTTTTTCCTGCTCCTCTTAGCATGATAAAGAAGATTCAAAGAGAGTGAGATGCCAGCTCCTTTCATTCAGTCAGTAGCTTCAATCATTTCTGGTATATGAATAACATGATGTTTTTCAATGGCAAAAATCAATGAATATTGTAAATGCACAAACAGTAATTTCTCCGCATTGCAAGTTGCAATTCTGAAATTTTTTGCTTTTTCCTGCTCCTCTTAGCATGATAAAGAAGACTCAAAGAGAGTGAGATGCCAGCTCCTTTCATTCAGTCAGTAGCTTCAATCATTTCTGGACGTTTTTCAATGGCAAAAATCAATGAATATTGTAAATGCACAAACAGTAATTTCTCCGCATTGCAAGGTGCAATTCTGAAATTTTTTGCTTTTTCCTGCTCCTCTTAGCATGATAAAGAAGATTCAAAGAGAGTGAGATGCCAGCTCCTTTCATTCAGTCAGTAGCTTCAATCATTTCTGGACGTTTTTCAATGGCAAAAATCAATGAATATTGTAAATGCACAAACAGTAATTTCTCCGCATTGCAAGGTGCAATTCTGAAATTTTTTGCTTTTTCCTGCTCCTCTTAGCATGATAAAGAAGATTCAAAGAGAGTGAGATGCCAGCTCCTTTCATTCAGTCAGTAGCTTCAAACATTTCTGGTATATGAATAACATGATGTTTTTCAATGGCAAAAATCAATGAATATTGTAAATGCACAAACAGTAATTTCTCCGCATTGCAAGGTGCAATTCTGAAATTTTTGCTTTTTCCTGCTCCTCTTAGCATGATAAAGAAGATTCAAAGAGAGTGAGATGCCAGCTGCTTTCATTCAGTCAGTAGCTTCAATCATTTCTGGTATATGAATAACATGATGTTTTTCAATGGCAAAAATCAATGAATATTGTAAATGCACAAACAGTAATTTCTCCACATTGTAAGGTGCAATTCTGAAATTTTTTGCTTTTTCCTGCTCCTCTTAGCATGATAAAGAAGATTCAAAGAGAGTGAGATGCCAGCTCCTTTCATTCAGTCAGTAGCTTCAATCATTTCTGGACGTTTTTCAATGGCAAAAATCAATGAATATTGTAAATGCACAAACAGTAATTTCTCCGCATTGCAAGGTGCAATTCTGAAATTTTTTGCTTTTTCCTGCTCCTCTTAGCATGATAAAGAAGATTCAAAGAGAGTGAGATGCCAGCTCCTTTCATTCAGTCAGTAGCTACAAACATTTCTGGTATATGAATAACATGATGTTTTTCAATGGCAAAAATCAATGAATATTGTAAATGCACAAACAGTAATTTCTCCGCATTGCAAGGTGCAATTCTGAAATTTTTTGCTTTTTCCTGCTCCTCTTAGCATGATAAAGAAGATTCAAAGAGAGTGAGATGCCAGCTCCTTTCATTCAGTCAGTAGCTTCAATCATTTCTGGACGTTTTTCAATGGCAAAAATCAATGAATATTGTAAATGCACAAACAGTAATTTCTCCGCATTGCAAGGTGCAATTCTGAATTTTTTTGCTTTTTCCTGCTCCTCTTAGCATGACAAAGAAGATTCAAAGAGAGTAAGATGCCAGCTCCTTTCATTCAGTCAGTAGCTTCAATCATTTCTGGTATATGAATAACATGATGTTTTTCAATGGCAAAAATCAATGAATATTGTAAATGCACAAACAGTAATTTCTCCGCATTGCAAGGTGCAATTCTGAAATTTTTTGCTTTTTCCTGCTCCTCTTAGCATGATAAAGAAGATTCAAAGAGAGTGAGATGCCAGCTCCTTTCATTCAGTCAGTAGCTTCAATCATTTCTGGACGTTTTTCAATGGCAAAAATCAATGAATATTGTAAATGCACAAACAGTAATTTCTCCGCATTGCAAGGTGCAATTCTGAAATTTTTTGCTTTTTCCTGCTCCTCTTAGCATGATAAAGAAGATTCAAAGAGAGTGAGATGCCAGCTCCTTTCATTCAGTCAGTAGCTTCAATCATTTCTGGACGTTTTTCAATGGCAAAAATCAATGAATATTGTAAATGCACAAACAGTAATTTCTCCGCATTGCAAGGTGCAATTCTGAAATTTTTTGCTTTTTCCTGCTCCTCTTAGCATGATAAAGAAGATTCAAAGAGAGTGAGATGCCAGCTCCTTTCATTCAGTCAGTAGCTTCAATCATTTCTGGACGTTTTTCAATGGCAAAAATCAATGAATATTGTAAATGCACAAACAGTAATTTCTCCGCATTGCAAGGTGCAATTCTGAAATTTTTTGCTTTTTCCTGCTCCTCTTAGCATGATAAAGAAGATTCAAAGAGAGTGAGATGCCAGGTCCTTTCATTCAGTCAGTAGCTTCAAACATTTCTGGTATATGAATAATATGATGTTTTTCAATGGCAAAAATCAATGAATATTGTAAAAGCACAAACAGTAATTTCTCCGCATTGCAAGGTGCAATTCTGAAATTTTTTGCTTTTTCCTGCTCCTCTTAGCATGATAAAGAAGATTCAAAGAGAGTGAGATGCCAGCTCCTTTCATTCAGTCAGTAGCTTCAATCATTTCTGGACGTTTTTCAATGGCAAAAATCAATGAATATTGTAAATGCACAAACAGTAATTTCTCCGCATTGCAAGGTGCAATTCTGAAATTTTTTGCTTTTTCCTGCTCCTCTTAGCATGATAAAGAAGATTCAAAGAGAGTGAGATGCCAGCTCCTTTCATTCAGTCAGTAGCTTCAATCATTTCTGGTATATGAATAACATGATGTTTTTCAATGGCAAAAATCAATGAATATTGTAAATGCACAAACAGTAATTTCTCCGCATTGCAAGTTGCAATTCTGAAATTTTTTGCTTTTTCCTGCTCCTCTTAGCATGATAAAGAAGACTCAAAGAGAGTGAGATGCCAGCTCCTTTCATTCAGTCAGTAGCTTCAATCATTTCTGGACGTTTTTCAATGGCAAAAATCAATGAATATTGTAAATGCACAAACAGTAATTTCTCCGCATTGCAAGGTGCAATTCTGAAATTTTTTGCTTTTTCCTGCTCCTCTTAGCATGATAAAGAAGATTCAAAGAGAGTGAGATGCCAGCTCCTTTCATTCAGTCAGTAGCTTCAATCATTTCTGGACGTTTTTCAATGGCAAAAATCAATGAATATTGTAAATGCACAAACAGTAATTTCTCCGCATTGCAAGGTGCAATTCTGAAATTTTTTGCTTTTTCCTGCTCCTCTTAGCATGATAAAGAAGATTCAAAGAGAGTGAGATGCCAGCTCCTTTCATTCAGTCAGTAGCTTCAAACATTTCTGGTATATGAATAACATGATGTTTTTCAATGGCAAAAATCAATGAATATTGTAAATGCACAAACAGTAATTTCTCCGCATTGCAAGGTGCAATTCTGAAATTTTTGCTTTTTCCTGCTCCTCTTAGCATGATAAAGAAGATTCAAAGAGAGTGAGATGCCAGCTGCTTTCATTCAGTCAGTAGCTTCAATCATTTCTGGTATATGAATAACATGATGTTTTTCAATGGCAAAAATCAATGAATATTGTAAATGCACAAACAGTAATTTCTCCACATTGTAAGGTGCAATTCTGAAATTTTTTGCTTTTTCCTGCTCCTCTTAGCATGATAAAGAAGATTCAAAGAGAGTGAGATGCCAGCTCCTTTCATTCAGTCAGTAGCTTCAATCATTTCTGGACGTTTTTCAATGGCAAAAATCAATGAATATTGTAAATGCACAAACAGTAATTTCTCCGCATTGCAAGGTGCAATTCTGAAATTTTTTGCTTTTTCCTGCTCCTCTTAGCATGATAAAGAAGATTCAAAGAGAGTGAGATGCCAGCTCCTTTCATTCAGTCAGTAGCTACAAACATTTCTGGTATATGAATAACATGATGTTTTTCAATGGCAAAAATCAATGAATATTGTAAATGCACAAACAGTAATTTCTCCGCATTGCAAGGTGCAATTCTGAAATTTTTTGCTTTTTCCTGCTCCTCTTAGCATGATAAAGAAGATTCAAAGAGAGTGAGATGCCAGCTCCTTTCATTCAGTCAGTAGCTTCAATCATTTCTGGACGTTTTTCAATGGCAAAAATCAATGAATATTGTAAATGCACAAACAGTAATTTCTCCGCATTGCAAGGTGCAATTCTGAATTTTTTTGCTTTTTCCTGCTCCTCTTAGCATGACAAAGAAGATTCAAAGAGAGTAAGATGCCAGCTCCTTTCATTCAGTCAGTAGCTTCAATCATTTCTGGTATATGAATAACATGATGTTTTTCAATGGCAAAAATCAATGAATATTGTAAATGCACAAACAGTAATTTCTCCGCATTGCAAGGTGCAATTCTGAAATTTTTTGCTTTTTCCTGCTCCTCTTAGCATGATAAAGAAGATTCAAAGAGAGTGAGATGCCAGCTCCTTTCATTCAGTCAGTAGCTTCAATCATTTCTGGACGTTTTTCAATGGCAAAAATCAATGAATATTGTAAATGCACAAACAGTAATTTCTCCGCATTGCAAGGTGCAATTCTGAAATTTTTTGCTTTTTCCTGCTCCTCTTAGCATGATAAAGAAGATTCAAAGAGAGTGAGATGCCAGCTCCTTTCATTCAGTCAGTAGCTTCAATCATTTCTGGACGTTTTTCAATGGCAAAAATCAATGAATATTGTAAATGCACAAACAGTAATTTCTCCGCATTGCAAGGTGCAATTCTGAAATTTTTTGCTTTTTCCTGCTCCTCTTAGCATGATAAAGAAGATTCAAAGAGAGTGAGATGCCAGGTCCTTTCATTCAGTCAGTAGCTTCAAACATTTCTGGTATATGAATAATATGATGTTTTTCAATGGCAAAAATCAATGAATATTGTAAAAGCACAAACAGTAATTTCTCCGCATTGCAAGGTGCAATTCTGAAATTTTTTGCTTTTTCCTGCTCCTCTTAGCATGATAAAGAAGATTCAAAGAGAGTGAGATGCCAGCTCCTTTCATTCAGTCAGTAGCTTCAATCATTTCTGGACGTTTTTCAATGGCAAAAATCAATGAATATTGTAAATGCACAAACAGTAATTTCTCCGCATTGCAAGGTGCAATTCTGAAATTTTTTGCTTTTTCCTGCTCCTCTTAGCATGATAAAGAAGATTCAAAGAGAGTGAGATGCCAGCTCCTTTCATTCAGTCAGTAGCTTCAATCATTTCTGAACGTTTTTCAATGGCAAAAATCAATGAATATTGTAAATGCACAAACAGTAATTTCTCCGCATTGCAAGGTGCAATTCTGAAATTTTTTGCTTTTTCCTGCTCCTCTTAGCATGACAAAGAAGATTCAAAGAGAGTAAGATGCCAGCTCCTTTCATTCAGTCAGTAGCTTCAATCATTTCTGGTATATGAATAACATGATGTTTTTCAATGGCAAAAATCAATGAATATTGTAAATGCACAAACAGTAATTTCTCCGCATTGCAAGGTGCAATTCTGAAATTTTTTGCTTTTTCCTGCTCCTCTTAGCATGATAAAGAAGATTCAAAGAGAGTGAGATGCCAGCTCCTTTCATTCAGTCAGTAGCTTCAATCATTTCTGGACGTTTTTCAATGGCAAAAATCAATGAATATTGTAAATGCACAAACAGTAATTTCTCCGCATTGCAAGGTGCAATTCTGAAATTTTTTGCTTTTTCCTGCTCCTCTTAGCATGATAAAGAAGATTCAAAGAGAGTGAGATGCCAGCTCCTTTCATTCAGTCAGTAGCTTCAATCATTTCTGGACGTTTTTCAATGGCAAAAATCAATGAATATTGTAAATGCACAAACAGTAATTTCTCCGCATTGCAAGGTGCAATTCTGAAATTTTTTGCTTTTTCCTGCTCCTCTTAGCATGATAAAGAAGATTCAAAGAGAGTGAGATGCCAGGTCCTTTCATTCAGTCAGTAGCTTCAAACATTTCTGGTATATGAATAATATGATGTTTTTCAATGGCAAAAATCAATGAATATTGTAAAAGCACAAACAGTAATTTCTCCGCATTGCAAGGTGCAATTCTGAAATTTTTTGCTTTTTCCTGCTCCTCTTAGCATGATAAAGAAGATTCAAAGAGAGTGAGATGCCAGCTCCTTTCATTCAGTCAGTAGCTTCAATCATTTCTGGACGTTTTTCAATGGCAAAAATCAATGAATATTGTAAATGCACAAACAGTAATTTCTCCGCATTGCAAGGTGCAATTCTGAAATTTTTTGCTTTTTCCTGCTCCTCTTAGCATGATAAAGAAGATTCAAAGAGAGTGAGATGCCAGCTCCTTTCATTCAGTCAGTAGCTTCAATCATTTCTGGTATATGAATAACATGATGTTTTTCAATGGCAAAAATCAATGAATATTGTAAATGCACAAACAGTAATTTCTCCGCATTGCAAGTTGCAATTCTGAAATTTTTTGCTTTTTCCTGCTCCTCTTAGCATGATAAAGAAGACTCAAAGAGAGTGAGATGCCAGCTCCTTTCATTCAGTCAGTAGCTTCAATCATTTCTGGACGTTTTTCAATGGCAAAAATCAATGAATATTGTAAATGCACAAACAGTAATTTCTCCGCATTGCAAGGTGCAATTCTGAAATTTTTTGCTTTTTCCTGCTCCTCTTAGCATGATAAAGAAGATTCAAAGAGAGTGAGATGCCAGCTCCTTTCATTCAGTCAGTAGCTTCAATCATTTCTGGACGTTTTTCAATGGCAAAAATCAATGAATATTGTAAATGCACAAACAGTAATTTCTCCGCATTGCAAGGTGCAATTCTGAAATTTTTTGCTTTTTCCTGCTCCTCTTAGCATGATAAAGAAGATTCAAAGAGAGTGAGATGCCAGCTCCTTTCATTCAGTCAGTAGCTTCAAACATTTCTGGTATATGAATAACATGATGTTTTTCAATGGCAAAAATCAATGAATATTGTAAATGCACAAACAGTAATTTCTCCGCATTGCAAGGTGCAATTCTGAAATTTTTTGCTTTTTCCTGCTCCTCTTAGCATGATAAAGAAGATTCAAAGAGAGTGAGATGCCAGCTGCTTTCATTCAGTCAGTAGCTTCAATCATTTCTGGTATATGAATAACATGATGTTTTTCAATGGCAAAAATCAATGAATATTGTAAATGCACAAACAGTAATTTCTCCACATTGTAAGGTGCAATTCTGAAATTTTTTGCTTTTTCCTGCTCCTCTTAGCATGATAAAGAAGATTCAAAGAGAGTGAGATGCCAGCTCCTTTCATTCAGTCAGTAGCTTCAATCATTTCTGGACGTTTTTCAATGGCAAAAATCAATGAATATTGTAAATGCACAAACAGTAATTTCTCCGCATTGCAAGGTGCAATTCTGAAATTTTTTGCTTTTTCCTGCTCCTCTTAGCATGATAAAGAAGATTCAAAGAGAGTGAGATGCCAGCTCCTTTCATTCAGTCAGTAGCTACAAACATTTCTGGTATATGAATAACATGATGTTTTTCAATGGCAAAAATCAATGAATATTGTAAATGCACAAACAGTAATTTCTCCACATTGTAAGGTGCAATTCTGAAATTTTTTGCTTTTTCCTGCTCCTCTTAGCATGATAAAGAAGATTCAAAGAGAGTGAGATGCCAGCTCCTTTCATTCAGTCAGTAGCTTCAATCATTTCTGGACGTTTTTCAATGGCAAAAATCAATGAATATTGTAAATGCACAAACAGTAATTTCTCCGCATTGCAAGGTGCAATTCTGAAATTTTTTGCTTTTTCCTGCTCCTCTTAGCATGATAAAGAAGATTCAAAGAGAGTGAGATGCCAGCTCCTTTCATTCAGTCAGTAGCTACAAACATTTCTGGTATATGAATAACATGATGTTTTTCAATGGCAAAAATCAATGAATATTGTAAATGCACAAACAGTAATTTCTCCGCATTGCAAGGTGCAATTCTGAAATTTTTTGCTTTTTCCTGCTCCTCTTAGCATGATAAAGAAGATTCAAAGAGAGTGAGATGCCAGCTCCTTTCATTCAGTCAGTAGCTTCAATCATTTCTGGACGTTTTTCAATGGCAAAAATCAATGAATATTGTAAATGCACAAACAGTAATTTCTCCGCATTGCAAGGTGCAATTCTGAATTTTTTTGCTTTTTCCTGCTCCTCTTAGCATGACAAAGAAGATTCAAAGAGAGTAAGATGCCAGCTCCTTTCATTCAGTCAGTAGCTTCAATCATTTCTGGTATATGAATAACATGATGTTTTTCAATGGCAAAAATCAATGAATATTGTAAATGCACAAACAGTAATTTCTCCGCATTGCAAGGTGCAATTCTGAAATTTTTTGCTTTTTCCTGCTCCTCTTAGCATGATAAAGAAGATTCAAAGAGAGTGAGATGCCAGCTCCTTTCATTCAGTCAGTAGCTTCAATCATTTCTGGACGTTTTTCAATGGCAAAAATCAATGAATATTGTAAATGCACAAACAGTAATTTCTCCGCATTGCAAGGTGCAATTCTGAAATTTTTTGCTTTTTCCTGCTCCTCTTAGCATGATAAAGAAGATTCAAAGAGAGTGAGATGCCAGCTCCTTTCATTCAGTCAGTAGCTTCAATCATTTCTGGACGTTTTTCAATGGCAAAAATCAATGAATATTGTAAATGCACAAACAGTAATTTCTCCGCATTGCAAGGTGCAATTCTGAAATTTTTTGCTTTTTCCTGCTCCTCTTAGCATGATAAAGAAGATTCAAAGAGAGTGAGATGCCAGGTCCTTTCATTCAGTCAGTAGCTTCAAACATTTCTGGTATATGAATAATATGATGTTTTTCAATGGCAAAAATCAATGAATATTGTAAAAGCACAAACAGTAATTTCTCCGCATTGCAAGGTGCAATTCTGAAATTTTTTGCTTTTTCCTGCTCCTCTTAGCATGATAAAGAAGATTCAAAGAGAGTGAGATGCCAGCTCCTTTCATTCAGTCAGTAGCTTCAATCATTTCTGGACGTTTTTCAATGGCAAAAATCAATGAATATTGTAAATGCACAAACAGTAATTTCTCCGCATTGCAAGGTGCAATTCTGAAATTTTTTGCTTTTTCCTGCTCCTCTTAGCATGATAAAGAAGATTCAAAGAGAGTGAGATGCCAGCTCCTTTCATTCAGTCAGTAGCTTCAATCATTTCTGGACGTTTTTCAATGGCAAAAATCAATGAATATTGTAAATGCACAAACAGTAATTTCTCCGCATTGCAAGGTGCAATTCTGAAATTTTTTGCTTTTTCCTGCTCCTCTTAGCATGATAAAGAAGATTCAAAGAGAGTGAGATGCCAGCTCCTTTCATTCAGTCAGTAGCTTCAATCATTTCTGAACGTTTTTCAATGGCAAAAATCAATGAATATTGTAAATGCACAAACAGTAATTTCTCCGCATTGCAAGGTGCAATTCTGAAATTTTTTGCTTTTTCCTGCTCCTCTTAGCATGACAAAGAAGATTCAAAGAGAGTAAGATGCCAGCTCCTTTCATTCAGTCAGTAGCTTCAATCATTTCTGGTATATGAATAACATGATGTTTTTCAATGGCAAAAATCAATGAATATTGTAAATGCACAAACAGTAATTTCTCCGCATTGCAAGGTGCAATTCTGAAATTTTTTGCTTTTTCCTGCTCCTCTTAGCATGATAAAGAAGATTCAAAGAGAGTGAGATGCCAGCTCCTTTCATTCAGTCAGTAGCTTCAATCATTTCTGGACGTTTTTCAATGGCAAAAATCAATGAATATTGTAAATGCACAAACAGTAATTTCTCCGCATTGCAAGGTGCAATTCTGAAATTTTTTGCTTTTTCCTGCTCCTCTTAGCATGATAAAGAAGATTCAAAGAGAGTGAGATGCCAGCTCCTTTCATTCAGTCAGTAGCTTCAATCATTTCTGGACGTTTTTCAATGGCAAAAATCAATGAATATTGTAAATGCACAAACAGTAATTTCTCCGCATTGCAAGGTGCAATTCTGAAATTTTTTGCTTTTTCCTGCTCCTCTTAGCATGATAAAGAAGATTCAAAGAGAGTGAGATGCCAGGTCCTTTCATTCAGTCAGTAGCTTCAAACATTTCTGGTATATGAATAATATGATGTTTTTCAATGGCAAAAATCAATGAATATTGTAAAAGCACAAACAGTAATTTCTCCGCATTGCAAGGTGCAATTCTGAAATTTTTTGCTTTTTCCTGCTCCTCTTAGCATGATAAAGAAGATTCAAAGAGAGTGAGATGCCAGCTCCTTTCATTCAGTCAGTAGCTTCAATCATTTCTGGACGTTTTTCAATGGCAAAAATCAATGAATATTGTAAATGCACAAACAGTAATTTCTCCGCATTGCAAGGTGCAATTCTGAAATTTTTTGCTTTTTCCTGCTCCTCTTAGCATGATAAAGAAGATTCAAAGAGAGTGAGATGCCAGCTCCTTTCATTCAGTCAGTAGCTTCAATCATTTCTGGTATATGAATAACATGATGTTTTTCAATGGCAAAAATCAATGAATATTGTAAATGCACAAACAGTAATTTCTCCGCATTGCAAGTTGCAATTCTGAAATTTTTTGCTTTTTCCTGCTCCTCTTAGCATGATAAAGAAGACTCAAAGAGAGTGAGATGCCAGCTCCTTTCATTCAGTCAGTAGCTTCAATCATTTCTGGACATTTTTCAATGGCAAAAATCAATGAATATTGTAAATGCACAAACAGTAATTTCTCCGCATTGCAAGGTGCAATTCTGAAATTTTTTGCTTTTTCCTGCTCCTCTTAGCATGATAAAGAAGATTCAAAGAGAGTGAGATGCCAGCTCCTTTCATTCAGTCAGTAGCTTCAATCATTTCTGGACGTTTTTCAATGGCAAAAATCAATGAATATTGTAAATGCACAAACAGTAATTTCTCCGCATTGCAAGGTGCAATTCTGAAATTTTTTGCTTTTTCCTGCTCCTCTTAGCATGATAAAGAAGATTCAAAGAGAGTGAGATGCCAGCTCCTTTCATTCAGTCAGTAGCTTCAAACATTTCTGGTATATGAATAACATGATGTTTTTCAATGGCAAAAATCAATGAATATTGTAAATGCACAAACAGTAATTTCTCCGCATTGCAAGGTGCAATTCTGAAATTTTTTGCTTTTTCCTGCTCCTCTTAGCATGATAAAGAAGATTCAAAGAGAGTGAGATGCCAGCTGCTTTCATTCAGTCAGTAGCTTCAATCATTTCTGGTATATGAATAACATGATGTTTTTCAATGGCAAAAATCAATGAATATTGTAAATGCACAAACAGTAATTTCTCCACATTGTAAGGTGCAATTCTGAAATTTTTTGCTTTTTCCTGCTCCTCTTAGCATGATAAAGAAGATTCAAAGAGAGTGAGATGCCAGCTCCTTTCATTCAGTCAGTAGCTTCAATCATTTCTGGACGTTTTTCAATGGCAAAAATCAATGAATATTGTAAATGCACAAACAGTAATTTCTCCGCATTGCAAGGTGCAATTCTGAAATTTTTTGCTTTTTCCTGCTCCTCTTAGCATGATAAAGAAGATTCAAAGAGAGTGAGATGCCAGCTCCTTTCATTCAGTCAGTAGCTACAAACATTTCTGGTATATGAATAACATGATGTTTTTCAATGGCAAAAATCAATGAATATTGTAAATGCACAAACAGTAATTTCTCCGCATTGCAAGGTGCAATTCTGAAATTTTTTGCTTTTTCCTGCTCCTCTTAGCATGATAAAGAAGATTCAAAGAGAGTGAGATGCCAGCTCCTTTCATTCAGTCAGTAGCTTCAATCATTTCTGGACGTTTTTCAATGGCAAAAATCAATGAATATTGTAAATGCACAAACAGTAATTTCTCCGCATTGCAAGGTGCAATTCTGAAATTTTTTGCTTTTTCCTGCTCCTCTTAGCATGATAAAGAAGATTCAAAGAGAGTGAGATGCCAGCTCCTTTCATTCAGTCAGTAGCTTCAATCATTTCTGGACGTTTTTCAATGTCAAAAATCAATGAATATTGTAAATGCACAAACAGTAATTTCTCCGCATTGCAAGGTGCAATTCTGAAATTTTTTGCTTTTTCCTGCTCCTCTTAGCATGACAAAGAAGATTCAAAGAGAGTAAGATGCCAGCTCCTTTCATTCAGTCAGTAGCTTCAATCATTTCTGGTATATGAATAACATGATGTTTTTCAATGGCAAAAATCAATGAATATTGTAAATGCACAAACAGTAATTTCTCCGCATTGCAAGGTGCAATTCTGAAATTTTTTGCTTTTTCCTGCTCCTCTTAGCATGATAAAGAAGATTCAAAGAGAGTGAGATGCCAGCTCCTTTCATTCAGTCAGTAGCTTCAATCATTTCTGGACGTTTTTCAATGGCAAAAATCAATGAATATTGTAAATGCACAAACAGTAATTTCTCCGCATTGCAAGGTGCAATTCTGAAATTTTTTGCTTTTTCCTGCTCCTCTTAGCATGATAAAGAAGATTCAAAGAGAGTGAGATGCCAGCTCCTTTCATTCAGTCAGTAGCTTCAATCATTTCTGGACGTTTTTCAATGGCAAAAATCAATGAATATTGTAAATGCACAAACAGTAATTTCTCCGCATTGCAAGGTGCAATTCTATAATTTTTTGCTTTTTCCTGCTCCTCTTAGCATGATAAAGAAGATTCAAAGAGAGTGAGATGCCAGCTCCTTTCATTCAGTCAGTAGCTACAAACATTTCTGGTATATGAATAACATGATGTTTTTCAATGGCAAAAATCAATGAATATTGTAAATGCACAAACAGTAATTTCTCCGCATTGCAAGGTGCAATTCTGAAATTTTTTGCTTTTTCCTGCTCCTCTTAGCATGATAAAGAAGATTCAAAGAGAGTGAGATGCCAGCTCCTTTCATTCAGTCAGTAGCTTCAATCATTTCTGGACGTTTTTCAATGGCAAAAATCAATGAATATTGTAAATGCACAAACAGTAATTTCTCCGCATTGCAAGGTGCAATTCTGAAATTTTTTGCTTTTTCCTGCTCCTCTTAGCATGATAAAGAAGATTCAAAGAGAGTGAGATGCCAGCTCCTTTCATTCAGTCAGTAGCTTCAATCATTTCTGGACGTTTTTCAATGGCAAAAATCAATGAATATTGTAAATGCACAAACAGTAATTTCTCCGCATTGCAAGGTGCAATTCTATAATTTTTTGCTTTTTCCTGCTCCTCTTAGCATGATAAAGAAGATTCAAAGAGAGTGAGATGCCAGCTCCTTTCATTCAGTCAGTAGCTACAAACATTTCTGGTATATGAATAACATGATGTTTTTCAATGGCAAAAATCAATGAATATTGTAAATGCACAAACAGTAATTTCTCCGCATTGCAAGGTGCAATTCTGAAATTTTTTGCTTTTTCCTGCTCCTCTTAGCATGATAAAGAAGATTCAAAGAGAGTGAGATGCCAGCTCCTTTCATTCAGTCAGTAGCTTCAATCATTTCTGGACGTTTTTCAATGGCAAAAATCAATGAATATTGTAAATGCACAAACAGTAATTTCTCCGCATTGCAAGGTGCAATTCTGAAATTTTTTGCTTTTTCCTGCTCCTCTTAGCATGATAAAGAAGATTCAAAGAGAGTGAGATGCCAGCTCCTTTCATTCAGTCAGTAGCTTCAATCATTTCTGGACGTTTTTCAATGGCAAAAATCAATGAATATTGTAAATGCACAAACAGTAATTTCTCCGCATTGCAAGGTGCAATTCTGAAATTTTTTGCTTTTTCCTGCTCCTCTTAGCATGACAAAGAAGATTCAAAGAGAGTAAGATGCCAGCTCCTTTCATTCAGTCAGTAGCTTCAATCATTTCTGGTATATGAATAACATGATGTTTTTCAATGGCAAAAATCAATGAATATTGTAAATGCACAAACAGTAATTTCTCCGCATTGCAAGGTGCAATTCTGAAATTTTTTGCTTTTTCCTGCTCCTCTTAGCATGATAAAGAAGATTCAAAGAGAGTGAGATGCCAGCTCCTTTCATTCAGTCAGTAGCTTCAATCATTTCTGGACGTTTTTCAATGGCAAAAATCAATGAATATTGTAAATGCACAAACAGTAATTTCTCCGCATTGCAAGGTGCAATTCTGAAATTTTTTGCTTTTTCCTGCTCCTCTTAGCATGATAAAGAAGATTCAAAGAGAGTGAGATGCCAGCTCCTTTCATTCAGTCAGTAGCTTCAATCATTTCTGGACGTTTTTCAATGGCAAAAATCAATGAATATTGTAAATGCACAAACAGTAATTTCTCCGCATTGCAAGGTGCAATTCTGAAATTTTTTGCTTTTTCCTGCTCCTCTTAGCATGATAAAGAAGATTCAAAGAGAGTGAGATGCCAGCTCCTTTCATTCAGTCAGTAGCTTCAAACATTTCTGGTATATGAATAATATGATGTTTTTCAATGGCAAAAATCAATGAATATTGTAAAAGCACAAACAGTAATTTCTCCGCATTGCAAGGTGCAATTCTGAAATTTTTTGCTTTTTCCTGCTCCTCTTAGCATGATAAAGAAGATTCAAAGAGAGTGAGATGCCAGCTCCTTTCATTCAGTCAGTAGCTTCAATCATTTCTGGACGTTTTTCAATGGCAAAAATCAATGAATATTGTAAATGCACAAACAGTAATTTCTCCGCATTGCAAGGTGCAATTCTGAAATTTTTTGCTTTTTCCTGCTCCTCTTAGCATGATAAAGAAGATTCAAAGAGAGTGAGATGCCAGCTCCTTTCATTCAGTCAGTAGCTTCAATCATTTCTGGTATATGAATAACATGATGTTTTTCAATGGCAAAAATCAATGAATATTGTAAATGCACAAACAGTAATTTCTCCGCATTGCAAGTTGCAATTCTGAAATTTTTTGCTTTTTCCTGCTCCTCTTAGCATGATAAAGAAGATTCAAAGAGAGTGAGATGCCAGCTCCTTTCATTCAGTCAGTAGCTTCAATCATTTCTGGACGTTTTTCAATGGCAAAAATCAATGAATATTGTAAATGCACAAACAGTAATTTCTCCGCATTGCAAGGTGCAATTCTGAAATTTTTTGCTTTTTCCTGCTCCTCTTAGCATGATAAAGAAGATTCAAAGAGAGTGAGATGCCAGCTCCTTTCATTCAGTCAGTAGCTTCAATCATTTCTGGACGTTTTTCAATGGCAAAAATCAATGAATATTGTAAATGCACAAACAGTAATTTCTCCGCATTGCAAGGTGCAATTCTGAAATTTTTTGCTTTTTCCTGCTCCTCTTAGCATGATAAAGAAGATTCAAAGAGAGTGAGATGCCAGCTCCTTTCATTCAGTCAGTAGCTTCAAACATTTCTGGTATATGAATAACATGATGTTTTTCAATGGCAAAAATCAATGAATATTGTAAAAGCACAAACAGTAATTTCTCCGCATTGCAAGGTGCAATTCTGAAATTTTTTGCTTTTTCCTGCTCCTCTTAGCATGATAAAGAAGATTCAAAGAGAGTGAGATGCCAGCTCCTTTCATTCAGTCAGTAGCTTCAATCATTTCTGGACGTTTTTCAATGGCAAAAATCAATGAATATTGTAAATGCACAAACAGTAATTTCTCCGCATTGCAAGGTGCAATTCTGAAATTTTTTGCTTTTTCCTGCTCCTCTTAGCATGATAAAGAAGATTCAAAGAGAGTGAGATGCCAGCTCCTTTCATTCAGTCAGTAGCTTCAATCATTTCTGGTATATGAATAACATGATGTTTTTCAATGGCAAAAATCAATGAATATTGTAAATGCACAAACAGTAATTTCTCCACATTGCAAGGTGCAATTCTGAAATTTTTTGCTTTTTCCTGCTCCTCTTAGCATGATAAAGAAGATTCAAAGAGAGTGAGATGACAGCTCCTTTCATTCAGTCAGTAGCTTCAATCATTTCTGGACGTTTTTCAATGGCAAAAATCAATGAATATTGTAAATGCACAAACAGTAATTTCTCCGCATTGCAAGGTGCAATTCTGAAATTTTTTGCTTTTTCCTGCTCCTCTTAGCATGATAAAGAAGATTCAAAGAGAGCGAGATGCCAGCTCCTTTCATTCAGTCAGTAGCTTCAATCATTTCTGGTATATGAATAACATGATGTTTTTCAATGGCAAAAATCAATGAATATTGTAAATGCACAAACAGTAATTTCTCCGCATTGCAAGGTGCAATTCTGAAATTTTTTGCTTTTTCCTGCTCCTCTTAGCATGATAAAGAAGATTCAAAGAGAGTGAGATGCCAGCTCCTTTCATTCAGTCAGTAGCTTCAATCATTTCTGGACGTTTTTCAATGGCAAAAATCAATGAATATTGTAAATGCACAAACAGTAATTTCTCCGCATTGCAAGGTGCAATTCTGAAATTTTTTGCTTTTTCCTGCTCCTCTTAGCATGATAAAGAAGATTCAAAGAGAGTGAGATGCCAGCTCCTTTCATTCAGTCAGTAGCTTCAATCATTTCTGGTATATGAATAACATGATGTTTTTCAATGGCAAAAATCAATGAATATTGTAAATGCACAAACAGTAATTTCTCCGCATTGCAAGTTGCAATTCTGAAATTTTTTGCTTTTTCCTGCTCCTCTTAGCATGATAAAGAAGATTCAAAGAGAGTGAGATGCCAGCTCCTTTCATTCAGTCAGTAGCTTCAATCATTTCTGGACGTTTTTCAATGGCAAAAATCAATGAATATTGTAAATGCACAAACAGTAATTTCTCCGCATTGCAAGGTGCAATTCTGAAATTTTTTGCTTTTTCCTGCTCCTCTTAGCATGATAAAGAAGATTCAAAGAGAGTGAGATGCCAGCTCCTTTCATTCAGTCAGTAGCTTCAATCATTTCTGGACGTTTTTCAATGGCAAAAATCAATGAATATTGTAAATGCACAAACAGTAATTTCTCCGCATTGCAAGGTGCAATTCTGAAATTTTTTGCTTTTTCCTGCTCCTCTTAGCATGATAAAGAAGATTCAAAGAGAGTGAGATGCCAGCTCCTTTCATTCAGTCAGTAGCTTCAAACATTTCTGGTATATGAATAACATGATGTTTTTCAATGGCAAAAATCAATGAATATTGTAAAAGCACAAACAGTAATTTCTCCGCATTGCAAGGTGCAATTCTGAAATTTTTTGCTTTTTCCTGCTCCTCTTAGCATGATAAAGAAGATTCAAAGAGAGTGAGATGCCAGCTCCTTTCATTCAGTCAGTAGCTTCAATCATTTCTGGACGTTTTTCAATGGCAAAAATCAATGAATATTGTAAATGCACAAACAGTAATTTCTCCGCATTGCAAGGTGCAATTCTGAAATTTTTTGCTTTTTCCTGCTCCTCTTAGCATGATAAAGAAGATTCAAAGAGAGTGAGATGCCAGCTCCTTTCATTCAGTCAGTAGCTTCAATCATTTCTGGTATATGAATAACATGATGTTTTTCAATGGCAAAAATCAATGAATATTGTAAATGCACAAACAGTAATTTCTCCACATTGCAAGGTGCAATTCTGAAATTTTTTGCTTTTTCCTGCTCCTCTTAGCATGATAAAGAAGATTCAAAGAGAGTGAGATGACAGCTCCTTTCATTCAGTCAGTAGCTTCAATCATTTCTGGACGTTTTTCAATGGCAAAAATCAATGAATATTGTAAATGCACAAACAGTAATTTCTCCGCATTGCAAGGTGCAATTCTGAAATTTTTTGCTTTTTCCTGCTCCTCTTAGCATGATAAAGAAGATTCAAAGAGAGCGAGATGCCAGCTCCTTTCATTCAGTCAGTAGCTTCAATCATTTCTGGTATATGAATAACATGATGTTTTTCAATGGCAAAAATCAATGAATATTGTAAATGCACAAACAGTAATTTCTCCGCATTGCAAGGTGCAATTCTGAAATTTTTTGCTTTTTCCTGCTCCTCTTAGCATGATAAAGAAGATTCAAAGAGAGTGAGATGCCAGCTCCTTTCATTCAGTCAGTAGCTTCAATCATTTCTGGACGTTTTTCAATGGCAAAAATCAATGAATATTGTAAATGCACAAACAGTAATTTCTCCGCATTGCAAGGTGCAATTCTGAAATTTTTTGCTTTTTCCTGCTCCTCTTAGCATGATAAAGAAGATTCAAAGAGAGTGAGATGCCAGCTCCTTTCATTCAGTCAGTAGCTTCAATCATTTCTGGTATATGAATAACATGATGTTTTTCAATGGCAAAAATCAATGAATATTGTAAATGCACAAACAGTAATTTCTCCGCATTGCAAGTTGCAATTCTGAAATTTTTTGCTTTTTCCTGCTCCTCTTAGCATGATAAAGAAGATTCAAAGAGAGTGAGATGCCAGCTCCTTTCATTCAGTCAGTAGCTTCAATCATTTCTGGACGTTTTTCAATGGCAAAAATCAATGAATATTGTAAATGCACAAACAGTAATTTCTCCGCATTGCAAGGTGCAATTCTGAAATTTTTTGCTTTTTCCTGCTCCTCTTAGCATGATAAAGAAGATTCAAAGAGAGTGAGATGCCAGCTCCTTTCATTCAGTCAGTAGCTTCAATCATTTCTGGACGTTTTTCAATGGCAAAAATCAATGAATATTGTAAATGCACAAACAGTAATTTCTCCGCATTGCAAGGTGCAATTCTGAAATTTTTTGCTTTTTCCTGCTCCTCTTAGCATGATAAAGAAGATTCAAAGAGAGTGAGATGCCAGCTCCTTTCATTCAGTCAGTAGCTTCAAACATTTCTGGTATATGAATAACATGATGTTTTTCAATGGCAAAAATCAATGAATATTGTAAAAGCACAAACAGTAATTTCTCCGCATTGCAAGGTGCAATTCTGAAATTTTTTGCTTTTTCCTGCTCCTCTTAGCATGATAAAGAAGATTCAAAGAGAGTGAGATGCCAGCTCCTTTCATTCAGTCAGTAGCTTCAATCATTTCTGGACGTTTTTCAATGGCAAAAATCAATGAATATTGTAAATGCACAAACAGTAATTTCTCCGCATTGCAAGGTGCAATTCTGAAATTTTTTGCTTTTTCCTGCTCCTCTTAGCATGATAAAGAAGATTCAAAGAGAGTGAGATGCCAGCTCCTTTCATTCAGTCAGTAGCTTCAATCATTTCTGGTATATGAATAACATGATGTTTTTCAATGGCAAAAATCAATGAATATTGTAAATGCACAAACAGTAATTTCTCCACATTGCAAGGTGCAATTCTGAAATTTTTTGCTTTTTCCTGCTCCTCTTAGCATGATAAAGAAGATTCAAAGAGAGTGAGATGCCAGCTCCTTTCATTCAGTCAGTAGCTTCAATCATTTCTGGACGTTTTTCAATGGCAAAAATCAATGAATATTGTAAATGCACAAACAGTAATTTCTCCGCATTGCAAGGTGCAATTCTGAAATTTTTTGCTTTTTCCTGCTCCTCTTAGCATGATAAAGAAGATTCAAAGAGAGCGAGATGCCAGCTCCTTTCATTCAGTCAGTAGCTTCAATCATTTCTGGTATATGAATAACATGATGTTTTTCAATGGCAAAAATCAATGAATATTGTAAATGCACAAACAGTAATTTCTCCGCATTGCAAGGTGCAATTCTGAAATTTTTTGCTTTTTCCTGCTCCTCTTAGCATGATAAAGAAGATTCAAAGAGAGTGAGATGCCAGCTCCTTTCATTCAGTCAGTAGCTTCAATCATTTCTGGACGTTTTTCAATGGCAAAAATCAATGAATATTGTAAATGCACAAACAGTAATTTCTCCGCATTGCAAGGTGCAATTCTGAAATTTTTTGCTTTTTCCTGCTCCTCTTAGCATGATAAAGAAGATTCAAAGAGAGTGAGATGCCAGCTCCTTTCATTCAGTCAGTAGCTTCAATCATTTCTGGACGTTTTTCAATGGCAAAAATCAATGAATATTGTAAATGCACAAACAGTAATTTCTCCGCATTGCAAGGTGCAATTCTGAAATTTTTTGCTTTTTCCTGCTCCTCTTAGCATGATAAAGAAGATTCAAAGAGAGTGAGATGCCAGCTCCTTTCATTCAGTCAGTAGCTTCAATCATTTCTGGTATATGAATAACATGATGTTTTTCAATGGCAAAAATCAATGAATATTGTAAATGCACAAACAGTAATTTCTCCGCATTGCAAGGTGCAATTCTGAAATTTTTTGCTTTTTCCTGCTCCTCTTAGCATGATAAAGAAGATTCAAAGAGAGTGAGATGCCAGCTCCTTTCATTCAGTCAGCAGCTTCAATCATTTCTGGACATTTTTCAATGGCAAAAATCAATGAATATTGTAAATGCACAAACAGTAATTTCTCCGCATTGCAAGGTGCAATTCTGAAATTTTTTGCTTTTTCCTGCTCCTCTTAGCATGATAAAGAAGATTCAAAGAGAGTGAGATGCCAGCTCCTTTCATTCAGTCAGTAGCTTCAAACATTTCTGGTATATGAATAACATGATGTTTTTCAATGGCAAAAATCAATGAATATTGTAAAAGCACAAACAGTAATTTCTCCGCATTGCAAGGTGCAATTCTGAAATTTTTTGCTTTTTCCTGCTCCTCTTAGCATGATAAAGAAGATTCAAAGAGAGTGAGATGCCAGCTCCTTTCATTCAGTCAGTAGCTTCAATCATTTCTGGACGTTTTTCAATGGCAAAAATCAATGAATATTGTAAATGCACAAACAGTAATTTCTCCGCATTGCAAGGTGCAATTCTGAAATTTTTTGCTTTTTCCTGCTCCTCTTAGCATGATAAAGAAGATTCAAAGAGAGTGAGATGCCAGCTCCTTTCATTCAGTCAGTAGCTTCAATCATTTCTGGTATATGAATAACATGATGTTTTTCAATGGCAAAAATCAATGAATATTGTAAATGCACAAACAGTAATTTCTCCACATTGCAAGGTGCAATTCTGAAATTTTTTGCTTTTTCCTGCTCCTCTTAGCATGATAAAGAAGATTCAAAGAGAGTGAGATGCCAGCTCCTTTCATTCAGTCAGTAGCTTCAATCATTTCTGGACGTTTTTCAATGGCAAAAATCAATGAATATTGTAAATGCACAAACAGTAATTTCTCCGCATTGCAAGGTGCAATTCTGAAATTTTTTGCTTTTTCCTGCTCCTCTTAGCATGATAAAGAAGATTCAAAGAGAGCGAGATGCCAGCTCCTTTCATTCAGTCAGTAGCTTCAATCATTTCTGGTATATGAATAACATGATGTTTTTCAATGGCAAAAATCAATGAATATTGTAAATGCACAAACAGTAATTTCTCCGCATTGCAAGGTGCAATTCTGAAATTTTTTGCTTTTTCCTGCTCCTCTTAGCATGATAAAGAAGATTCAAAGAGAGTGAGATGCCAGCTCCTTTCATTCAGTCAGTAGCTTCAATCATTTCTGGACGTTTTTCAATGGCAAAAATCAATGAATATTGTAAATGCACAAACAGTAATTTCTCCGCATTGCAAGGTGCAATTCTGAAATTTTTTGCTTTTTCCTGCTCCTCTTAGCATGATAAAGAAGATTCAAAGAGAGTGAGATGCCAGCTCCTTTCATTCAGTCAGTAGCTTCAATCATTTCTGGACGTTTTTCAATGGCAAAAATCAATGAATATTGTAAATGCACAAACAGTAATTTCTCCGCATTGCAAGGTGCAATTCTGAAATTTTTTGCTTTTTCCTGCTCCTCTTAGCATGATAAAGAAGATTCAAAGAGAGTGAGATGCCAGCTCCTTTCATTCAGTCAGTAGCTTCAATCATTTCTGGTATATGAATAACATGATGTTTTTCAATGGCAAAAATCAATGAATATTGTAAATGCACAAACAGTAATTTCTCCGCATTGCAAGGTGCAATTCTGAAATTTTTTGCTTTTTCCTGCTCCTCTTAGCATGATAAAGAAGATTCAAAGAGAGTGAGATGCCAGCTCCTTTCATTCAGTCAGCAGCTTCAATCATTTCTGGACATTTTTCAATGGCAAAAATCAATGAATATTGTAAATGCACAAACAGTAATTTCTCCGCATTGCAAGGTGCAATTCTGAAATTTTTTGCTTTTTCCTGCTCCTCTTAGCATGATAAAGAAGATTCAAAGAGAGTGAGATGCCAGCTCCTTTCATTCAGTCAGTAGCTTCAAACATTTCTGGTATATGAATAACATGATGTTTTTCAATGGCAAAAATCAATGAATATTGTAAAAGCACAAACAGTAATTTCTCCGCATTGCAAAGTGCAATTCTGAAATTTTTTGCTTTTTCCTGCTCCTCTTAGCATGATAAAGAAGATTCAAAGAGAGTGAGATGCCAGCTCCTTTCATTCAGTCAGTAGCTTCAATCATTTCTGGACGTTTTTCAATGGCAAAAATCAATGAATATTGTAAATGCACAAACAGTAATTTCTCCGCATTGCAAGGTGCAATTCTGAAATTTTTTGCTTTTTCCTGCTCCTCTTAGCATGATAAAGAAGATTCAAAGAGAGTGAGATGCCAGCTCCTTTCATTCAGTCAGTAGCTTCAATCATTTCTGGTATATGAATAACATGATGTTTTTCAATGGCAAAAATCAATGAATATTGTAAATGCACAAACAGTAATTTCTCCGCATTGCAAGTTGCAATTCTGAAATTTTTTGCTTTTTCCTGCTCCTCTTAGCATGATAAAGAAGATTCAAAGAGAGTGAGATGCCAGCTCCTTTCATTCAGTCAGTAGCTTCAATTATTTCTGGACGTTTTTCAATGGCAAAAATCAATGAATATTGTAAATGCACAAACAGTAATTTCTCCGCATTGCAAAGTGCAATTCTGAAATTTTTTGCTTTTTCCTGCTCCTCTTAGCATGATAAAGAAGATTCAAAGAGAGTGAGATGCCAGCTCCTTTCATTCAGTCAGTTGCTTCAATCATTTCTGGACGTTTTTCAATGGCAAAAATCAATGAATATTGTAAATGCACAAACAGTAATTTCTCCGCATTGCAAGGTGCAATTCTGAAATTTTTTGCTTTTTCCTGCTCCTCTTAGCATGATAAAGAAGATTCAAAGAGAGTGAGATGCCAGCTCCTTTCATTCAGTCAGTAGCTTCAATCATTTCTGGATGTTTTTCAATGGCAAAAATCAATGAATATTGTAAATGCACAAACAGTAATTTCTCCGCATTGCAAGGTGCAATTCTGAAATTTCTTGCATTTTACTGCTCCTCAGCATGATAAAGAAGATTCAAAGAGAGTGAGATGCCAGCTCCTTTCATTCAGTCAGTAGCTTCAATCATTTCTGGACGTTTTTCAATGGCAAAAATCAATGAATATTGTAAATGCACAAACAGTAATTTCTCCGCATTGCAAGGTGCAATTCTGAAATTTTTTGCTTTTTCCTGCTCCTCTTAGCATGATAAAGAAGATTCAAAGAGAGTGAGATGCCAGCTCCTTTCATTCAGTCAGTAGCTTCAAACATTTTTGGTATATGAATAACATGATGTTTTTCAATGGCAAAAATCAATGAATATTGTAAATGCACAAACAGTAATTTCTCCGCATTGCAAGGTGCAATTCTGAAATTTTTTGCTTTTTCCTGCTCCTCTTAGCATGATAAAGAAGATTCAAAGAGAGTGAGATGCCAGCTCCTTTCATTCAGTCAGTAGCTTCAATCATTTCTATACGTTTTTCAATGGCAAAAATCAATGAATATTGTAAATGCACAAACAGTAATTTCTCCGCATTGCAAGGTGCAATTCTGAAATTTTTTGCTTTTTCCTGCTCCTCTTAGCATGATAAAGAAGATTCAAAGAGAGTGAGATGCCAGCTCCTTTCATTCAGTCAGTAGCTTCAAACATTTCTGGTATATGAATAACATGATGTTTTTCAATGGCAAAAATCAATGAATATTGTAAAAGCACAAACAGTAATTTCTCCGCATTGCAAAGTGCAATTCTGAAATTTTTTGCTTTTTCCTGCTCCTCTTAGCATGATAAAGAAGATTCAAAGAGAGTGAGATGCCAGCTCCTTTCATTCAGTCAGTAGCTTCAATCATTTCTGGACGTTTTTCAATGGCAAAAATCAATGAATATTGTAAATGCACAAACAGTAATTTCTCCGCATTGCAAGGTGCAATTCTGAAATTTTTTGCTTTTTCCTGCTCCTCTTAGCATGATAAAGAAGATTCAAAGAGAGTGAGATGCCAGCTCCTTTCATTCAGTCAGTAGCTTCAATCATTTCTGGTATATGAATAACATGATGTTTTTCAATGGCAAAAATCAATGAATATTGTAAATGCACAAACAGTAATTTCTCCGCATTGCAAGTTGCAATTCTGAAATTTTTTGCTTTTTCCTGCTCCTCTTAGCATGATAAAGAAGATTCAAAGAGAGTGAGATGCCAGCTCCTTTCATTCAGTCAGTAGCTTCAATTATTTCTGGACGTTTTTCAATGGCAAAAATCAATGAATATTGTAAATGCACAAACAGTAATTTCTCCGCATTGCAAAGTGCAATTCTGAAATTTTTTGCTTTTTCCTGCTCCTCTTAGCATGATAAAGAAGATTCAAAGAGAGTGAGATGCCAGCTCCTTTCATTCAGTCAGTTGCTTCAATCATTTCTGGACGTTTTTCAATGGCAAAAATCAATGAATATTGTAAATGCACAAACAGTAATTTCTCCGCATTGCAAGGTGCAATTCTGAAATTTTTTGCTTTTTCCTGCTCCTCTTAGCATGATAAAGAAGATTCAAAGAGAGTGAGATGCCAGCTCCTTTCATTCAGTCAGTAGCTTCAATCATTTCTGGATGTTTTTCAATGGCAAAAATCAATGAATATTGTAAATGCACAAACAGTAATTTCTCCGCATTGCAAGGTGCAATTCTGAAATTTCTTGCATTTTACTGCTCCTCAGCATGATAAAGAAGATTCAAAGAGAGTGAGATGCCAGCTCCTTTCATTCAGTCAGTAGCTTCAATCATTTCTGGACGTTTTTCAATGGCAAAAATCAATGAATATTGTAAATGCACAAACAGTAATTTCTCCGCATTGCAAGGTGCAATTCTGAAATTTTTTGCTTTTTCCTGCTCCTCTTAGCATGATAAAGAAGATTCAAAGAGAGTGAGATGCCAGCTCCTTTCATTCAGTCAGTAGCTTCAAACATTTTTGGTATATGAATAACATGATGTTTTTCAATGGCAAAAATCAATGAATATTGTAAATGCACAAACAGTAATTTCTCCGCATTGCAAGGTGCAATTCTGAAATTTTTTGCTTTTTCCTGCTCCTCTTAGCATGATAAAGAAGATTCAAAGAGAGTGAGATGCCAGCTCCTTTCATTCAGTCAGTAGCTTCAATCATTTCTATACGTTTTTCAATGGCAAAAATCAATGAATATTGTAAATGCACAAACAGTAATTTCTCCGCATTGCAAGGTGCAATTCTGAAATTTTTTGCTTTTTCCTGCTCCTCTTAGCATGATAAAGAAGATTCAAAGAGAGTGAGATGCCAGCTTCTTTCATTCAGTCAGTAGCTTCAAACATTTCTGGGATATGAATAACATGATGTTTTTCAATGGCAAAAATTAATGAATATTGTAAATGCACAAACAGTAATTTCTCCGCATTGCAAGGTGCAATTCTGAAATTTTTTGCTTTTTCCTGCTCCTCTTAGCATGATAAAGAAGATTCAAAGAGAGTGAGATGCCAGCTCCTTTCATTCAGTCAGTAGCTTCAATCATTTCTGGACGTTTTTCAATGGCAAAAATCAATGAATATTGTAAATGCACAAACAGTAATTTCTCCGCATTGCAAGGTGCAATTCTGAAATTTTTTGCTTTTTCCTGCTCCTCTTAGCATGATAAAGAAGATTCAAAGAGAGTGAGATGCCAGCTCCTTTCATTCAGTCAGTAGCTTCAATCATTTCTGGACGTTTTTCAATGGCAAAAATCAATGAATATTGTAAATGCACAAACAGTAATTTCTCCGCATTGCAAGGTGCAATTCTGAAATTTTTTGCTTTTTCCTGCTCCTCTTAGCATGATAAAGAAGATTCAAAGAGAGTGAGATGCCAGCTCCTTTCATTCAGTCAGTAGCTTCAATCATTTCTGGTATATGAATAACATGATGTTTTTCAATGGCAAAAATCAATGAATATTGTAAATGCACAAACAGTAATTTCTCCGCATTGCAAGTTGCAATTCTGAAATTTTTTGCTTTTTCCTGCTCCTCTTAGCATGATAAAGAAGATTCAAAGAGAGTGAGATGCCAGCTCCTTTCATTCAGTCAGTAGCTTCAATCATTTCTGGACGTTTTTCAATGGCAAAAATCAATGAATATTGTAAATGCACAAACAGTAATTTCTCCGCATTGCAAGGTGCAATTCTGAAATTTTTTGCTTTTTCCTGCTCCTCTTAGCATGATAAAGAAGATTCAAAGAGAGTGAGATGCCAGCTCCTTTCATTCAGTCAGTAGCTTCAATCATTTCTGGACGTTTTTCAATGGCAAAAATCAATGAATATTGTAAATGCACAAACAGTAATTTCTCCGCATTGCAAGGTGCAATTCTGAAATTTTTTGCTTTTTCCTGCTCCTCTTAGCATGATAAAGAAGATTCAAAGAGAGTGAGATGCCAGCTCCTTTCATTCAGTCAGTAGCTTCAAACATTTCTGGTATATGAATAACATGATGTTTTTCAATGGCAAAAATCAATGAATATTGTAAAAGCACAAACAGTAATTTCTCCGCATTGCAAGGTGCAATTCTGAAATTTTTTGCTTTTTCCTGCTCCTCTTAGCATGATAAAGAAGATTCAAAGAGAGTGAGATGCCAGCTCCTTTCATTCAGTCAGTAGCTTCAATCATTTCTGGACGTTTTTCAATGGCAAAAATCAATGAATATTGTAAATGCACAAACAGTAATTTCTCCGCATTGCAAGGTGCAATTCTGAAATTTTTTGCTTTTTCCTGCTCCTCTTAGCATGATAAAGAAGATTCAAAGAGAGTGAGATGCCAGCTCCTTTCATTCAGTCAGTAGCTTCAATCATTTCTGGTATATGAATAACATGATGTTTTTCAATGGCAAAAATCAATGAATATTGTAAATGCACAAACAGTAATTTCTCCACATTGCAAGGTGCAATTCTGAAATTTTTTGCTTTTTCCTGCTCCTCTTAGCATGATAAAGAAGATTCAAAGAGAGTGAGATGCCAGCTCCTTTCATTCAGTCAGTAGCTTCAATCATTTCTGGACGTTTTTCAATGGCAAAAATCAATGAATATTGTAAATGCACAAACAGTAATTTCTCCGCATTGCAAGGTGCAATTCTGAAATTTTTTGCTTTTTCCTGCTCCTCTTAGCATGATAAAGAAGATTCAAAGAGAGCGAGATGCCAGCTCCTTTCATTCAGTCAGTAGCTTCAATCATTTCTGGTATATGAATAACATGATGTTTTTCAATGGCAAAAATCAATGAATATTGTAAATGCACAAACAGTAATTTCTCCGCATTGCAAGGTGCAATTCTGAAATTTTTTGCTTTTTCCTGCTCCTCTTAGCATGATAAAGAAGATTCAAAGAGAGTGAGATGCCAGCTCCTTTCATTCAGTCAGTAGCTTCAATCATTTCTGGACGTTTTTCAATGGCAAAAATCAATGAATATTGTAAATGCACAAACAGTAATTTCTCCGCATTGCAAGGTGCAATTCTGAAATTTTTTGCTTTTTCCTGCTCCTCTTAGCATGATAAAGAAGATTCAAAGAGAGTGAGATGCCAGCTCCTTTCATTCAGTCAGTAGCTTCAATCATTTCTGGACGTTTTTCAATGGCAAAAATCAATGAATATTGTAAATGCACAAACAGTAATTTCTCCGCATTGCAAGGTGCAATTCTGAAATTTTTTGCTTTTTCCTGCTCCTCTTAGCATGATAAAGAAGATTCAAAGAGAGTGAGATGCCAGCTCCTTTCATTCAGTCAGTAGCTTCAATCATTTCTGGTATATGAATAACATGATGTTTTTCAATGGCAAAAATCAATGAATATTGTAAATGCACAAACAGTAATTTCTCCGCATTGCAAGGTGCAATTCTGAAATTTTTTGCTTTTTCCTGCTCCTCTTAGCATGATAAAGAAGATTCAAAGAGAGTGAGATGCCAGCTCCTTTCATTCAGTCAGTAGCTTCAATCATTTCTGGACGTTTTTCAATGGCAAAAATCAATGAATATTGTAAATGCACAAACAGTAATTTCTCCGCATTGCAAGGTGCAATTCTGAAATTTTTTGCTTTTTCCTGCTCCTCTTAGCATGATAAAGAAGATTCAAAGAGAGTGAGATGCCAGCTCCTTTCATTCAGTCAGTAGCTTCAAACATTTCTGGTATATGAATAACATGATGTTTTTCAATGGCAAAAATCAATGAATATTGTAAATGCACAAACAGTAATTTCTCCGCATTGCAAGGTGCAATTCTGAAATTTTTTGCTTTTTCCTGCTCCTCTTAGCATGATAAAGAAGATTCAAAGAGAGTGAGATGCCAGCTCCTTTCATTCAGTCAGTAGCTTCAATCATTTCTGGACGTTTTTCAATGGCAAAAATCAATGAATATTGTAAATGCACAAACAGTAATTTCTCCGCATTGCAAGGTGCAATTCTGAAATTTTTTGCTTTTTCCTGCTCCTCTTAGCATGATAAAGAAGATTCAAAGAGAGTGAGATGCCAGCTCCTTTCATTCAGTCAGTAGCTTCAATCATTTCTGGACGTTTTTCAATGGCAAAAATCAATGAATATTGTAAATGCACAAACAGTAATTTCTCCGCATTGCAAGGTGCAATTCTGAAATTTTTTGCTTTTTCCTGCTCCTCTTAGCATGATAAAGAAGATTCAAAGAGAGTGAGATGCCAGCTCCTTTCATTCAGTCAGTAGCTTCAATCATTTCTGGGATATGAATAACATGATGTTTTTCAATGGCAAAAATCAATGAATATTGTAAATGCACAAACAGTAATTTCTCCGCATTGCAAGTTGCAATTCTGAAATTTTTTGCTTTTTCCTGCTCCTCTTAGCATGATAAAGAAGATTCAAAGAGAGTGAGATGCCAGCTCCTTTCATTCAGTCAGTAGCTTCAATCATTTCTGGACGTTTTTCAATGGCAAAAATCAATGAATATTGTAAATGCACAAACAGTAATTTCTCCGCATTGCAAGGTGCAATTCTGAAATTTTTTGCTTTTTCCTGCTCCTCTTAGCATGATAAAGAAGATTCAAAGAGAGTGAGATGCCAGCTCCTTTCATTCAGTCAGTAGCTTCAATCATTTCTGGACGTTTTTCAATGGCAAAAATCAATGAATATTGTAAATGCACAAACAGTAATTTCTCCGCATTGCAAGGTGCAATTCTGAAATTTTTTGCTTTTTCCTGCTCCTCTTAGCATGATAAAGAAGATTCAAAGAGAGTGAGATGCCAGCTCCTTTCATTCAGTCAGTAGCTTCAAACATTTCTGGTATATGAATAACATGATGTTTTTCAATGGCAAAAATCAATGAATATTGTAAAAGCACAAACAGTAATTTCTCCGCATTGCAAGGTGCAATTCTGAAATTATTTGCTTTTTCCTGCTCCTCTTAGCATGATAAAGAAGATTCAAAGAGAGTGAGATGCCAGCTCCTTTCATTCAGTCAGTAGCTTCAATCATTTCTGGACGTTTTTCAATGGCAAAAATCAATGAATATTGTAAATGCACAAACAGTAATTTCTCCGCATTGCAAGGTGCAATTCTGAAATTTTTTGCTTTTTCCTGCTCCTCTTAGCATGATAAAGAAGATTCAAAGAGAGTGAGATGCCAGCTCCTTTCATTCAGTCAGTAGCTTCAATCATTTCTGGTATATGAATAACATGATGTTTTTCAATGGCAAAAATCAATGAATATTGTAAATGCACAAACAGTAATTTCTCCACATTGCAAGGTGCAATTCTGAAATTTTTTGCTTTTTCCTGCTCCTCTTAGCATGATAAAGAAGATTCAAAGAGAGTGAGATGCCAGCTCCTTTCATTCAGTCAGTAGCTTCAATCATTTCTGGACGTTTTTCAATGGCAAAAATCAATGAATATTGTAAATGCACAAACAGTAATTTCTCCGCATTGCAAGGTGCAATTCTGAAATTTTTTGCTTTTTCCTGCTCCTCTTAGCATGATAAAGAAGATTCAAAGAGAGCGAGATGCCAGCTCCTTTCATTCAGTCAGTAGCTTCAATCATTTCTGGTATATGAATAACATGATGTTTTTCAATGGCAAAAATCAATGAATATTGTAAATGCACAAACAGTAATTTCTCCGCATTGCAAGGTGCAATTCTGAAATTTTTTGCTTTTTCCTGCTCCTATTAGCATGATAAAGAAGATTCAAAGAGAGTGAGATGCCAGCTCCTTTCATTCAGTCAGTAGCTTCAATCATTTCTGGACGTTTTTCAATGGCAAAAATCAATGAATATTGTAAATGCACAAACAGTAATTTCTCCGCATTGCAAGGTGCAATTCTGAAATTTTTTGCTTTTTCCTGCTCCTCTTAGCATGATAAAGAAGATTCAAAGAGAGTGAGATGCCAGCTCCTTTCATTCAGTCAGTAGCTTCAAACATTTCTGGTATATGAATAACATGATGTTTTTCAATGGCAAAAATCAATGAATATTGTAAATGCACAAACAGTAATTTCTCCGCATTGCAAGGTGCAATTCTGAAATTTTTTGCTTTTTCCTGCTCCTCTTAGCATGATAAAGAAGATTCAAAGAGAGTGAGATGCCAGCTCCTTTCATTCAGTCAGTAGCTTCAATCATTTCTGGACGTTTTTCAATGGCAAAAATCAATGAATATTGTAAATGCACAAACAGTAATTTCTCCGCATTGCAAGGTGCAATTCTGAAATTTTTTGCTTTTTCCTGCTCCTCTTAGCATGATAAAGAAGATTCAAAGAGAGTGAGATGCCAGCTCCTTTCATTCAGTCAGTAGCTTCAATCATTTCTGGACGTTTTTCAATGGCAAAAATCAATGAATATTGTAAATGCACAAACAGTAATTTCTCCGCATTGCAAGGTGCAATTCTGAAATTTTTTGCTTTTTCCTGCTCCTCTTAGCATGATAAAGAAGATTCAAAGAGAGTGAGATGCCAGCTCCTTTCATTCAGTCAGTAGCTTCAATCATTTCTGGTATATGAATAACATGATGTTTTTCAATGGCAAAAATCAATGAATATTGTAAATGCACAAACAGTAATTTCTCCGCATTGCAAGGTGCAATTCTGAAATTTTTTGCTTTTTCCTGCTCCTCTTAGCATGATAAAGAAGATTCAAAGAGAGTGAGATGCCAGCTCCTTTCATTCAGTCAGTAGCTTCAATCATTTCTGGACGTTTTTCAATGGCAAAAATCAATGAATATTGTAAATGCACAAACAGTAATTTCTCCGCATTGCAAGGTGCAATTCTGAAATTTTTTGCTTTTTCCTGCTCCTCTTAGCATGATAAAGAAGATTCAAAGAGAGTGAGATGCCAGCTCCTTTCATTCAGTCAGTAGCTTCAAACATTTCTGGTATATGAATAACATGATGTTTTTCAATGGCAAAAATCAATGAATATTGTAAATGCACAAACAGTAATTTCTCCGCATTGCAAGGTGCAATTCTGAAATTTTTTGCTTTTTCCTGCTCCTCTTAGCATGATAAAGAAGATTCAAAGAGAGTGAGATGCCAGCTCCTTTCATTCAGTCAGTAGCTTCAATCATTTCTGGACGTTTTTCAATGGCAAAAATCAATGAATATTGTAAATGCACAAACAGTAATTTCTCCGCATTGCAAGGTGCAATTCTGAAATTTTTTGCTTTTTCCTGCTCCTCTTAGCATGATAAAGAAGATTCAAAGAGAGTGAGATGCCAGCTCCTTTCATTCAGTCAGTAGCTTCAATCATTTCTGGACGTTTTTCAATGGCAAAAATCAATGAATATTGTAAATGCACAAACAGTAATTTCTCCGCATTGCAAGGTGCAATTCTGAAATTTTTTGCTTTTTCCTGCTCCTCTTAGCATGATAAAGAAGATTCAAAGAGAGTGAGATGCCAGCTCCTTTCATTCAGTCAGTAGCTTCAATCATTTCTGGGATATGAATAACATGATGTTTTTCAATGGCAAAAATCAATGAATATTGTAAATGCACAAACAGTAATTTCTCCGCATTGCAAGTTGCAATTCTGAAATTTTTTGCTTTTTCCTGCTCCTCTTAGCATGATAAAGAAGATTCAAAGAGAGTGAGATGCCAGCTCCTTTCATTCAGTCAGTAGCTTCAATCATTTCTGGACGTTTTTCAATGGCAAAAATCAATGAATATTGTAAATGCACAAACAGTAATTTCTCCGCATTGCAAGGTGCAATTCTGAAATTTTTTGCTTTTTCCTGCTCCTCTTAGCATGATAAAGAAGATTCAAAGAGAGTGAGATGCCAGCTCCTTTCATTCAGTCAGTAGCTTCAATCATTTCTGGACGTTTTTCAATGGCAAAAATCAATGAATATTGTAAATGCACAAACAGTAATTTCTCCGCATTGCAAGGTGCAATTCTGAAATTTTTTGCTTTTTCCTGCTCCTCTTAGCATGATAAAGAAGATTCAAAGAGAGTGAGATGCCAGCTCCTTTCATTCAGTCAGTAGCTTCAAACATTTCTGGTATATGAATAACATGATGTTTTTCAATGGCAAAAATCAATGAATATTGTAAAAGCACAAACAGTAATTTCTCCGCATTGCAAGGTGCAATTCTGAAATTATTTGCTTTTTCCTGCTCCTCTTAGCATGATAAAGAAGATTCAAAGAGAGTGAGATGCCAGCTCCTTTCATTCAGTCAGTAGCTTCAATCATTTCTGGACGTTTTTCAATGGCAAAAATCAATGAATATTGTAAATGCACAAACAGTAATTTCTCCGCATTGCAAGGTGCAATTCTGAAATTTTTTGCTTTTTCCTGCTCCTCTTAGCATGATAAAGAAGATTCAAAGAGAGTGAGATGCCAGCTCCTTTCATTCAGTCAGTAGCTTCAATCATTTCTGGTATATGAATAACATGATGTTTTTCAATGGCAAAAATCAATGAATATTGTAAATGCACAAACAGTAATTTCTCCACATTGCAAGGTGCAATTCTGAAATTTTTTGCTTTTTCCTGCTCCTCTTAGCATGATAAAGAAGATTCAAAGAGAGTGAGATGCCAGCTCCTTTCATTCAGTCAGTAGCTTCAATCATTTCTGGACGTTTTTCAATGGCAAAAATCAATGAATATTGTAAATGCACAAACAGTAATTTCTCCGCATTGCAAGGTGCAATTCTGAAATTTTTTGCTTTTTCCTGCTCCTCTTAGCATGATAAAGAAGATTCAAAGAGAGCGAGATGCCAGCTCCTTTCATTCAGTCAGTAGCTTCAATCATTTCTGGTATATGAATAACATGATGTTTTTCAATGGCAAAAATCAATGAATATTGTAAATGCACAAACAGTAATTTCTCCGCATTGCAAGGTGCAATTCTGAAATTTTTTGCTTTTTCCTGCTCCTATTAGCATGATAAAGAAGATTCAAAGAGAGTGAGATGCCAGCTCCTTTCATTCAGTCAGTAGCTTCAATCATTTCTGGACGTTTTTCAATGGCAAAAATCAATGAATATTGTAAATGCACAAACAGTAATTTCTCCGCATTGCAAGGTGCAATTCTGAAATTTTTTGCTTTTTCCTGCTCCTCTTAGCATGATAAAGAAGATTCAAAGAGAGTGAGATGCCAGCTCCTTTCATTCAGTCAGTAGCTTCAAACATTTCTGGTATATGAATAACATGATGTTTTTCAATGGCAAAAATCAATGAATATTGTAAATGCACAAACAGTAATTTCTCCGCATTGCAAGGTGCAATTCTGAAATTTTTTGCTTTTTCCTGCTCCTCTTAGCATGATAAAGAAGATTCAAAGAGAGTGAGATGCCAGCTCCTTTCATTCAGTCAGTAGCTTCAATCATTTCTGGACGTTTTTCAATGGCAAAAATCAATGAATATTGTAAATGCACAAACAGTAATTTCTCCGCATTGCAAGGTGCAATTCTGAAATTTTTTGCTTTTTCCTGCTCCTCTTAGCATGATAAAGAAGATTCAAAGAGAGTGAGATGCCAGCTCCTTTCATTCAGTCAGTAGCTTCAATCATTTCTGGACGTTTTTCAATGGCAAAAATCAATGAATATTGTAAATGCACAAACAGTAATTTCTCCGCATTGCAAGGTGCAATTCTGAAATTTTTTGCTTTTTCCTGCTCCTCTTAGCATGATAAAGAAGATTCAAAGAGAGTGAGATGCCAGCTCCTTTCATTCAGTCAGTAGCTTCAATCATTTCTGGTATATGAATAACATGATGTTTTTCAATGGCAAAAATCAATGAATATTGTAAATGCACAAACAGTAATTTCTCCACATTGCAAGGTGCAATTCTGAAATTTTTTGCTTTTTCCTGCTCCTCTTAGCATGATAAAGAAGATTCAAAGAGAGTGAGATGCCAGCTCCTTTCATTCAGTCAGTAGCTTCAATCATTTCTGGACGTTTTTCAATGGCAAAAATCAATGAATATTGTAAATGCACAAACAGTAATTTCTCCGCATTGCAAGGTGCAATTCTGAAATTTTTTGCTTTTTCCTGCTCCTCTTAGCATGATAAAGAAGATTCAAAGAGAGCGAGATGCCAGCTCCTTTCATTCAGTCAGTAGCTTCAATCATTTCTGGTATATGAATAACATGATGTTTTTCAATGGCAAAAATCAATGAATATTGTAAATGCACAAACAGTAATTTCTCCGCATTGCAAGGTGCAATTCTGAAATTTTTTGCTTTTTCCTGCTCCTATTAGCATGATAAAGAAGATTCAAAGAGAGTGAGATGCCAGCTCCTTTCATTCAGTCAGTAGCTTCAATCATTTCTGGACGTTTTTCAATGGCAAAAATCAATGAATATTGTAAATGCACAAACAGTAATTTCTCCGCATTGCAAGGTGCAATTCTGAAATTTTTTGCTTTTTCCTGCTCCTCTTAGCATGATAAAGAAGATTCAAAGAGAGTGAGATGCCAGCTCCTTTCATTCAGTCAGTAGCTTCAAACATTTCTGGTATATGAATAACATGATGTTTTTCAATGGCAAAAATCAATGAATATTGTAAATGCACAAACAGTAATTTCTCCGCATTGCAAGGTGCAATTCTGAAATTTTTTGCTTTTTCCTGCTCCTCTTAGCATGATAAAGAAGATTCAAAGAGAGTGAGATGCCAGCTCCTTTCATTCAGTCAGTAGCTTCAATCATTTCTGGACGTTTTTCAATGGCAAAAATCAATGAATATTGTAAATGCACAAACAGTAATTTCTCCGCATTGCAAGGTGCAATTCTGAAATTTTTTGCTTTTTCCTGCTCCTCTTAGCATGATAAAGAAGATTCAAAGAGAGTGAGATGCCAGCTCCTTTCATTCAGTCAGTAGCTTCAATCATTTCTGGACGTTTTTCAATGGCAAAAATCAATGAATATTGTAAATGCACAAACAGTAATTTTTCCGCATTGCAAGGTGCAATTCTGAAATTTTTTGCTTTTTCCTGCTCCTCTTAGCATGATAAAGAAGATTCAAAGAGAGTGAGATGCCAGCTCCTTTCATTCAGTCAGTAGCTTCAATCATTTCTGGTATATGAATAACATGATGTTTTTCAATGGCAAAAATCAATGAATATTGTAAATGCACAAACAGTAATTTCTCCGCATTGCAAGGTGCAATTCTGAAATTTTTTGCTTTTTCCTGCTCCTCTTAGCATGATAAAGAAGATTCAAAGAGAGTGAGATGCCAGCTCCTTTCATTCAGTCAGCAGCTTCAATCATTTCTGGACATTTTTCAATGGCAAAAATCAATGAATATTGTAAATGCACAAACAGTAATTTCTCCGCATTGCAAGGTGCAATTCTGAAATTTTTTGCTTTTTCCTGCTCCTCTTAGCATGATAAAGAAGATTCAAAGAGAGTGAGATGCCAGCTCCTTTCATTCAGTCAGTAGCTTCAAACATTTCTGGTATATGAATAACATGATGTTTTTCAATGGCAAAAATCAATGAATATTGTAAAAGCACAAACAGTAATTTCTCCGCATTGCAAGGTGCAATTCTGAAATTTTTTGCTTTTTCCTGCTCCTCTTAGCATGATAAAGAAGATTCAAAGAGAGTGAGATGCCAGCTCCTTTCATTCAGTCAGTAGCTTCAATCATTTCTGGACGTTTTTCAATGGCAAAAATCAATGAATATTGTAAATGCACAAACAGTAATTTCTCCGCATTGCAAGGTGCAATTCTGAAATTTTTTGCTTTTTCCTGCTCCTCTTAGCATGATAAAGAAGATTCAAAGAGAGTGAGATGCCAGCTCCTTTCATTCAGTCAGTAGCTTCAATCATTTCTGGTATATGAATAACATGATGTTTTTCAATGGCAAAAATCAATGAATATTGTAAATGCACAAACAGTAATTTTTCCGCATTGCAAGTTGCAATTCTGAAATTTTTTGCTTTTTCCTGCTCCTCTTAGCATGATAAAGAAGATTCAAAGAGAGAGAGATGCCAGCTCCTTTCATTCAGTCAGTAGCTTCAATTATTTCTGGACGTTTTTCAATGGCAAAAATCAATGAATATTGTAAATGCACAAACAGTAATTTCTCCGCATTGCAAGGTGCAATTCTGAAATTTTTTGCTTTTTCCTGCTCCTCTTAGCATGATAAAGAAGATTCAAAGAGAGTGAGATGCCAGCTCCTTTCATTCAGTCAGTTGCTTCAATCATTTCTGGACGTTTTTCAATGGCAAAAATCAATGAATATTGTAAATGCACAAACAGTAATTTCTCCGCATTGCAAGGTGCAATTCTGAAATTTTTTGCTTTTTCCTGCTCCTCTTAGCATGATAAAGAAGATTCAAAGAGAGTGAGATGCCAGCTCCTTTCATTCAGTCAGTAGCTTCAATCATTTCTGGACGTTTTTCAATGGCAAAAATCAATGAATATTGTAAATGCACAAACAGTAATTTCTCCGCATTGCAAGGTGCAATTCTGAAATTTTTTGCTTTTTCCTGCTCCTCTTTGCATGATAAAGAAGATTCAAAGAGAGTGAGATGCCAGCTCCTTTCATTCAGTCAGTAGCTTCAATCATTTCTGGTATATGAATAACATGATGTTTTTCAATGGCAAAAATCAATGAATATTGTAAATGCACAAACAGTAATTTCTCCGCATTGCAAGGTGCAATTCTGAAATTTTTGGCTTTTTCCTGCTCCTCTTAGCATGATAAAGAAGATTCAAAGAGAGTGAGATGCCAGCTCCTTTCATTCAGTCAGTAGCTTCAATCATTTCTGGATGTTTTTCAATGGCAAAAATCAATGAATATTGTAAATGCACAAACAGTAATTTCTCCGCATTGCAAGGTGCAATTCTGAAATTTCTTGCATTTTCCTGCTCCTCTTAGCATGATAAAGAAGATTCAAAGAGAGTGAGATGCCAGCTCCTTTCATTCAGTCAGTAGCTTCAATCATTTCTGGACGTTTTTCAATGGCAAAAATCAATGAATATTGTAAATGCACAAACAGTAATTTCTCCGCATTGCAAGGTGCAATTCTGAAATTTTTTGCTTTTTCCTGCTCCTCTTAGCATGATAAAGAAGATTCAAAGAGAGTGAGATGCCAGCTCCTTTCATTCAGTCAGTAGCTTCAAACATTTCTGGTATATGAATAACATGATGTTTTTCAATGGCAAAAATCAATGAATATTGTAAATGCACAAACAGTAATTTCTCCGCATTGCAAGGTGCAATTCTGAAATTTTTTGCTTTTTCCTGCTCCTCTTAGCATGATAAAGAAGATTCAAAGAGAGTGAGATGCCAGCTCCTTTCATTCAGTCAGTAGCTTCAATCATTTCTGGACGTTTTTCAATGGCAAAAATCAATGAATATTGTAAATGCACAAACAGTAATTTCTCCGCATTGCAAGGTGCAATTCTGAAATTTTTTGCTTTTTCCTGCTCCTCTTAGCATGATAAAGAAGATTCAAAGAGAGTGAGATGCCAGCTTCTTTCATTCAGTCAGTAGCTTCAAACATTTCTGGGATATGAATAACATGATGTTTTTCAATGGCAAAAATTAATGAATATTGTAAATGCACAAACAGTAATTTCTCCGCATTGCAAGGTGCAATTCTGAAATTTTTTGCTTTTTCCTGCTCCTCTTAGCATGATAAAGAAGATTCAAAGAGAGTGAGATGCCAGCTCCTTTCATTCAGTCAGTAGCTTCAATCATTTCTGGACGTTTTTCAATGGCAAAAATCAATGAATATTGTAAATGCACAAACAGTAATTTCTCCGCATTGCAAGGTGCAATTCTGAAATTTTTTGCTTTTTCCTGCTCCTCTTAGCATGATAAAGAAGATTCAAAGAGAGTGAGATGCCAGCTCCTTTCATTCAGTCAGTAGCTTCAATCATTTCTGGACGTTTTTCAATGGCAAAAATCAATGAATATTGTAAATGCACAAACAGTAATTTCTCCGCATTGCAAGGTGCAATTCTGAAATAAATTTTTTGCTTTTTCCTGCTCCTCTTAGCATGATAAAGAAGATTCAAAGAGAGTGAGATGCCAGCTCCTTTCATTCAGTCAGTAGCTTCAATCATTTCTGGTATATGAATAACATGATGTTTTTCAATGGCAAAAATCAATGAATATTGTAAATGCACAAACAGTAATTTCTCCGCATTGCAAGTTGCAATTCTGAAATTTTTTGCTTTTTCCTGCTCCTCTTAGCATGATAAAGAAGATTCAAAGAGAGTGAGATGCCAGCTCCTTTCATTCAGTCAGTAGCTTCAATCATTTCTGGACGTTTTTCAATGGCAAAAATCAATGAATATTGTAAATGCACAAACAGTAATTTCTCCGCATTGCAAGGTGCAATTCTGAAATTTTTTGCTTTTTCCTGCTCCTCTTAGCATGATAAAGAAGATTCAAAGAGAGTGAGATGCCAGCTCCTTTCATTCAGTCAGTAGCTTCAATCATTTCTGGACGTTTTTCAATGGCAAAAATCAATGAATATTGTAAATGCACAAACAGTAATTTCTCCGCATTGCAAGGTGCAATTCTGAAATTTTTTGCTTTTTCCTGCTCCTCTTAGCATGATAAAGAAGATTCAAAGAGAGTGAGATGCCAGCTCCTTTCATTCAGTCAGTAGCTTCAAACATTTCTGGTATATGAATAACATGATGTTTTTCAATGGCAAAAATCAATGAATATTGTAAAAGCACAAACAGTAATTTCTCCGCATTGCAAGGTGCAATTCTGAAATTTTTTGCTTTTTCCTGCTCCTCTTAGCATGATAAAGAAGATTCAAAGAGAGTGAGATGCCAGCTCCTTTCATTCAGTCAGTAGCTTCAATCATTTCTGGACGTTTTTCAATGGCAAAAATCAATGAATATTGTAAATGCACAAACAGTAATTTCTCCGCATTGCAAGGTGCAATTCTGAAATTTTTTGCTTTTTCCTGCTCCTCTTAGCATGATAAAGAAGATTCAAAGAGAGTGAGATGCCAGCTCCTTTCATTCAGTCAGTAGCTTCAATCATTTCTGGTATATGAATAACATGATGTTTTTCAATGGCAAAAATCAATGAATATTGTAAATGCACAAACAGTAATTTCTCCACATTGCAAGGTGCAATTCTGAAATTTTTTGCTTTTTCCTGCTCCTCTTAGCATGATAAAGAAGATTCAAAGAGAGTGAGATGCCAGCTCCTTTCATTCAGTCAGTAGCTTCAATCTCTTCTGGACGTTTTTCAATGGCAAAAATCAATGAATATTGTAAATGCACAAACAGTAATTTCTCCGCATTGCAAGGTGCAATTCTGAAATTTTTTGCTTTTTCCTGCTCCTCTTAGCATGATAAAGAAGATTCAAAGAGAGCGAGATGCCAGCTCCTTTCATTCAGTCAGTAGCTTCAATCATTTCTGGTATATGAATAACATGATGTTTTTCAATGGCAAAAATCAATGAATATTGTAAATGCACAAACAGTAATTTCTCCGCATTGCAAGGTGCAATTCTGAAATTTTTTGCTTTTTCCTGCTCCTCTTAGCATGATAAAGAAGATTCAAAGAGAGTGAGATGCCAGCTCCTTTCATTCAGTCAGTAGCTTCAATCATTTCTGGACGTTTTTCAATGGCAAAAATCAATGAATATTGTAAATGCACAAACAGTAATTTCTCCGCATTGCAAGGTGCAATTCTGAAATTTTTTGCTTTTTCCTGCTCCTCTTAGCATGATAAAGAAGATTCAAAGAGAGTGAGATGCCAGCTCCTTTCATTCAGTCAGTAGCTTCAAACATTTCTGGTATATGAATAACATGATGTTTTTCAATGGCAAAAATCAATGAATATTGTAAATGCACAAACAGTAATTTCTCCGCATTGCAAGGTGCAATTCTGAAATTTTTTGCTTTTTCCTGCTCCTCTTAGCATGATAAAGAAGATTCAAAGAGAGTGAGATGCCAGCTCCTTTCATTCAGTCAGTAGCTTCAATCATTTCTGGACGTTTTTCAATGGCAAAAATCAATGAATATTGTAAATGCACAAACAGTAATTTCTCCGCATTGCAAGGTGCAATTCTGAAATTTTTTGCTTTTTCCTGCTCCTCTTAGCATGATAAAGAAGATTCAAAGAGAGTGAGATGCCAGCTCCTTTCATTCAGTCAGTAGCTTCAATCATTTCTGGACGTTTTTCAATGGCAAAAATCAATGAATATTGTAAATGCACAAACAGTAATTTCTCCGCATTGCAAGGTGCAATTCTGAAATTTTTTGCTTTTTCCTGCTCCTCTTAGCATGATAAAGAAGATTCAAAGAGAGTGAGATGCCAGCTCCTTTCATTCAGTCAGTAGCTTCAATCATTTCTGGTATATGAATAACATGATGTTTTTCAATGGCAAAAATCAATGAATATTGTAAATGCACAAACAGTAATTTCTCCGCATTGCAAGGTGCAATTCTGAAATTTTTTGCTTTTTCCTGCTCCTCTTAGCATGATAAAGAAGATTCAAAGAGAGTGAGATGCCAGCTCCTTTCATTCAGTCAGCAGCTTCAATCATTTCTGGACATTTTTCCATGGCAAAAATCAATGAATATTGTAAATGCACAAACAGTAATTTCTCCGCATTGCAAGGTGCAATTCTGAAATGTTTTGCTTTTTCCTGCTCCTCTTAGCATGATAAAGAAGATTCAAAGAGAGTGAGATGCCAGCTCCTTTCATTCAGTCAGTAGCTTCAAACATTTCTGGTATATGAATAACATGATGTGTTTCAATGGCAAAAATCAATGAATATTGTAAAAGCACAAACAGTAATTTCTCCGCATTGCAAGGTGCAATTCTGAAATTTTTTGCTTTTTCCTGCTCCTCTTAGCATGATAAAGAAGATTCAAAGAGAGTGAGATGCCAGCTCCTTTCATTCAGTCAGTAGCTTCAATCATTTCTGGACGTTTTTCAATGGCAAAAATCAATGAATATTGTAAATGCACAAACAGTAATTTCTCCGCATTGCAAGGTGCCATTCTGAAATTTTTTGCTTTTTCCTGCTCCTCTTAGCATGATAAAGAAGATTCAAAGAGAGTGAGATTCCAGCTCCTTTCATTCAGTCAGTAGCTTCAATCATTTCTGGTATATGAATAACATGATGTTTTTCAATGGCAAAAATCAATGAATATTGTAAATGCACAAACAGTAATTTCTCCGCATTGCAAGTTGCAATTCTGAAATTTTTTGCTTTTTCCTGCTCCTCTTAGCATGATAAAGAAGATTCAAAGAGAGTGAGATGCCAGCTCCTTTCATTCAGTCAGTAGCTTCAATTATTTCTGGACGTTTTTCAATGGCAAAAATCAATGAATATTGTAAATGCACAAACAGTAATTTCTCCGCATTGCAAGGTGCAATTCTGAAATTTTTTGCTTTTTCCTGCTCCTCTTAGCATGATAAAGAAGATTCAAAGAGAGTGAGATGCCAGCTCCTTTCATTCAGTCAGTTGCTTCAATCATTTCTGGACGTTTTTCAATGGCAAAAATCAGTGAATATTGTAAATGCACAAACAGTAATTTCTCCGCATTGCAAGGTGCAATTCTGAAATTTTTTGCTTTTTCCTGCTCCTCTTAGCATGATAAAGAAGATTCAAAGAGAGTGAGATGCCAGCTCCTTTCATTCAGTCAGTAGCTTCAATCATTTCTGGACGTTTTTCAATGGCAAAAATCAATGAATATTGTAAATGCACAAACAGTAATTTCTCCGCATTGCAAGGTGCAATTCTGAAATTTTTTGCTTTTTCCTGCTCCTCTTTGCATGATAAAGAAGATTCAAAGAGAGTGAGATGCCAGCTCCTTTCATTCAGTCAGTAGCTTCAATCATTTCTGGTATATGAATAACATGATGTTTTTCAATGGCAAAAATCAATGAATATTGTAAATGCACAAACAGTAATTTCTCCGCATTGCAAGGTGCAATTCTGAAATTTTTGGCTTTTTCCTGCTCCTCTTAGCATGATAAAGAAGATTCAAAGAGAGTGAGATGCCAGCTCCTTTCATTCAGTCAGTAGCTTCAATCATTTCTGGATGTTTTTCAATGGCAAAAATCAATGAATATTGTAAATGCACAAACAGTAATTTCTCCGCATTGCAAGGTGCAATTCTGAAATTTCTTGCATTTTCCTGCTCCTCTTAGCATGATAAAGAAGATTCAAAGAGAGTGAGATGCCAGCTCCTTTCATTCAGTCAGTAGCTTCAATCATTTCTGGACGTTTTTCAATGGCAAAAATCAATGAATATTGTAAATGCACAAACAGTAATTTCTCCGCATTGCAAGGTGCAATTCTGAAATTTTTTGCTTTTTCCTGCTCCTCTTAGCATGATAAAGAAGATTCAAAGAGAGTGCGATGCCAGCTCCTTTCATTCAGTCAGTAGCTTCAAACATTTCTGGTATATGAATAACATGATGTTTTTCAATGGCAAAAATCAATGAATATTGTAAATGCACAAACAGTAATTTCTCCGCATTGCAAGGTGCAATTCTGAAATTTTTTGCTTTTTCCTGCTCCTCTTAGCATGATAAAGAAGATTCAAAGAGAGTGAGATGCCAGCTCCTTTCATTCAGTCAGTAGCTTCAATCATTTCTGGTATATGAATAACATGATGTTTTTCAATGGCAAAAATCAATGAATATTGTAAATGCACAAACAGTAATTTCTCCGCATTGCAAGTTGCAATTCTGAAATTTTTTGCTTTTTCCTGCTCCTCTTAGCATGATAAAGAAGATTCAAAGAGAGTGAGATGCCAGCTCCTTTCATTCAGTCAGTAGCTTCAATCATTTCTGGACGTTTTTCAATGGCAAAAATCAATGAATATTGTAAATGCACAAACAGTAATTTCTCCGCATTGCAAGGTGCAATTCTGAAATTTTTTGCTTTTTCCTGCTCCTCTTAGCATGATAAAGAAGATTCAAAGAGAGTGAGATGCCAGCTCCTTTCATTCAGTCAGTAGCTTCAATCATTTCTGGACGTTTTTCAATGGCAAAAATCAATGAATATTGTAAATGCACAAACAGTAATTTCTCCGCATTGCAAGGTGCAATTCTGAAATTTTTTGCTTTTTCCTGCTCCTCTTAGCATGATAAAGAAGATTCAAAGAGAGTGAGATGCCAGCTCCTTTCATTCAGTCAGTAGCTTCAATCATTTCTGGTATATGAATAACATGATGTTTTTCAATGGCAAAAATCAATGAATATTGTAAATGCACAAACAGTAATTTCTCCACATTGCAAGGTGCAATTCTGAAATTTTTTGCTTTTTCCTGCTCCTCTTAGCATGATAAAGAAGATTCAAAGAGAGTGAGATGCCAGCTCCTTTCATTCAGTCAGTAGCTTCAATCATTTCTGGACGTTTTTCAATGGCAAAAATCAATGAATATTGTAAATGCACAAACAGTAATTTCTCCGCATTGCAAGGTGCAATTCTGAAATTTTTTGCTTTTTCCTGCTCCTCTTAGCATGATAAAGAAGATTCAAAGAGAGCGAGATGCCAGCTCCTTTCATTCAGTCAGTAGCTTCAATCATTTCTGGTATATGAATAACATGATGTTTTTCAATGGCAAAAATCAATGAATATTGTAAATGCACAAACAGTAATTTCTCCGCATTGCAAGGTGCAATTCTGAAATTTTTTGCTTTTTCCTGCTCCTCTTAGCATGATAAAGAAGATTCAAAGAGAGTGAGATGCCAGCTCCTTTCATTCAGTCAGTAGCTTCAATCATTTCTGGACGTTTTTCAATGGCAAAAATCAATGAATATTGTAAATGCACAAACAGTAATTTCTCCGCATTGCAAGGTGCAATTCTGAAATTTTTTGCTTTTTCCTGCTCCTCTTAGCATGATAAAGAAGATTCAAAGAGAGTGAGATGCCAGCTCCTTTCATTCAGTCAGTAGCTTCAAACATTTCTGGTATATGAATAACATGATGTTTTTCAATGGCAAAAATCAATGAATATTGTAAATGCACAAACAGTAATTTCTCCGCATTGCAAGTTGCAATTCTGAAATTTTTTGCTTTTTCCTGCTCCTCTTAGCATGATAAAGAAGATTCAAAGAGAGTGAGATGCCAGCTCCTTTCATTCAGTCAGTAGCTTCAATTATTTCTGGACGTTTTTCAATGGCAAAAATCAATGAATATTGTAAATGCACAAACAGTAATTTCTCCGCATTGCAAGGTGCAATTCTGAAATTTTTTGCTTTTTCCTGCTCCTCTTAGCATGATAAAGAAGATTCAAAGAGAGTGAGATGCCAGCTCCTTTCATTCAGTCAGTTGCTTCAATCATTTCTGGACGTTTTTCAATGGCAAAAATCAGTGAATATTGTAAATGCACAAACAGTAATTTCTCCGCATTGCAAGGTGCAATTCTGAAATTTTTTGCTTTTTCCTGCTCCTCTTTGCATGATAAAGAAGATTCAAAGAGAGTGAGATGCCAGCTCCTTTCATTCAGTCAGTAGCTTCAATCATTTCTGGTATATGAATAACATGATGTTTTTCAATGGCAAAAATCAATTAATATTGTAAATGCACAAACAGTAATTTCTCCGCATTGCAAGGTGCAATTCTGAAATTTTTGGCTTTTTCCTGCTCCTCTTAGCATGATAAAGAAGATTCAAAGAGAGTGAGATGCCAGCTCCTTTCATTCAGTCAGTAGCTTCAATCATTTCTGGATGTTTTTCAATGGCAAAAATCAATGAATATTGTAAATGCACAAACAGTAATTTCTCCGCATTGCAAGGTGCAATTCTGAAATTTCTTGCATTTTCCTGCTCCTCTTAGCATGATAAAGAAGATTCAAAGAGAGTGAGATGCCAGCTCCTTTCATTCAGTCAGTAGCTTCAATCATTTCTGGACGTTTTTCAATGGCAAAAATCAATGAATATTGTAAATGCACAAACAGTAATTTCTCCGCATTGCAAGGTGCAATTCTGAAATTTTTTGCTTTTTCCTGCTCCTCTTAGCATGATAAAGAAGATTCAAAGAGAGTGCGATGCCAGCTCCTTTCATTCAGTCAGTAGCTTCAAACATTTCTGGTATATGAATAACATGATGTTTTTCAATGGCAAAAATCAATGAATATTGTAAATGCACAAACAGTAATTTCTCCGCATTGCAAGGTGCAATTCTGAAATTTTTTGCTTTTTCCTGCTCCTCTTAGCATGATAAAGAAGATTCAAAGAGAGTGAGATGCCAGCTCCTTTCATTCAGTCAGTAGCTTCAATCATTTCTGGTATATGAATAACATGATGTTTTTCAATGGCAAAAATCAATGAATATTGTAAATGCACAAACAGTAATTTCTCCGCATTGCAAGTTGCAATTCTGAAATTTTTTGCTTTTTCCTGCTCCTCTTAGCATGATAAAGAAGATTCAAAGAGAGTGAGATGCCAGCTCCTTTCATTCAGTCAGTAGCTTCAATCATTTCTGGACGTTTTTCAATGGCAAAAATCAATGAATATTGTAAATGCACAAACAGTAATTTCTCCGCATTGCAAGGTGCAATTCTGAAATTTTTTGCTTTTTCCTGCTCCTCTTAGCATGATAAAGAAGATTCAAAGAGAGTGAGATGCCAGCTCCTTTCATTCAGTCAGTAGCTTCAATCATTTCTGGACGTTTTTCAATGGCAAAAATCAATGAATATTGTAAATGCACAAACAGTAATTTCTCCGCATTGCAAGGTGCAATTCTGAAATTTTTTGCTTTTTCCTGCTCCTCTTAGCATGATAAAGAAGATTCAAAGAGAGTGAGATGCCAGCTCCTTTCATTCAGTCAGTAGCTTCAATCATTTCTGGTATATGAATAACATGATGTTTTTCAATGGCAAAAATCAATGAATATTGTAAATGCACAAACAGTAATTTCTCCACATTGCAAGGTGCAATTCTGAAATTTTTTGCTTTTTCCTGCTCCTCTTAGCATGATAAAGAAGATTCAAAGAGAGTGAGATGCCAGCTCCTTTCATTCAGTCAGTAGCTTCAATCATTTCTGGACGTTTTTCAATGGCAAAAATCAATGAATATTGTAAATGCACAAACAGTAATTTCTCCGCATTGCAAGGTGCAATTCTGAAATTTTTTGCTTTTTCCTGCTCCTCTTAGCATGATAAAGAAGATTCAAAGAGAGTGAGATGCCAGCTCCTTTCATTCAGTCAGTAGCTTCAATCATTTCTGGACGTTTTTCAATGGCAAAAATCAATGAATATTGTAAATGCACAAACAGTAATTTCTCCGCATTGCAAGGTGCAATTCTGAAATTTTTTGCTTTTTCCTGCTCCTCTTAGCATGATAAAGAAGATTCAAAGAGAGTGAGATGCCAGCTCCTTTCATTCAGTCAGTAGCTTCAATCATTTCTGGTATATGAATAACATGATGTTTTTCAATGGCAAAAATCAATGAATATTGTAAATGCACAAACAGTAATTTCTCCGCATTGCAAGGTGCAATTCTGAAATTTTTTGCTTTTTCCTGCTCCTCTTAGCATGATAAAGAAGATTCAAAGAGAGTGAGATGCCAGCTCCTTTCATTCAGTCAGCAGCTTCAATCATTTCTGGACATTTTTCCATGGCAAAAATCAATGAATATTGTAAATGCACAAACAGTAATTTCTCCGCATTGCAAGGTGCAATTCTGAAATGTTTTGCTTTTTCCTGCTCCTCTTAGCATGATAAAGAAGATTCAAAGAGAGTGAGATGCCAGCTCCTTTCATTCAGTCAGTAGCTTCAAACATTTCTGGTATATGAATAACATGATGTGTTTCAATGGCAAAAATCAATGAATATTGTAAAAGCACAAACAGTAATTTCTCCGCATTGCAAGGTGCAATTCTGAAATTTTTTGCTTTTTCCTGCTCCTCTTAGCATGATAAAGAAGATTCAAAGAGAGTGAGATGCCAGCTCCTTTCATTCAGTCAGTAGCTTCAATCATTTCTGGACGTTTTTCAATGGCAAAAATCAATGAATATTGTAAATGCACAAACAGTAATTTCTCCGCATTGCAAGGTGCCATTCTGAAATTTTTTGCTTTTTCCTGCTCCTCTTAGCATGATAAAGAAGATTCAAAGAGAGTGAGATTCCAGCTCCTTTCATTCAGTCAGTAGCTTCAATCATTTCTGGTATATGAATAACATGATGTTTTTCAATGGCAAAAATCAATGAATATTGTAAATGCACAAACAGTAATTTCTCCGCATTGCAAGTTGCAATTCTGAAATTTTTTGCTTTTTCCTGCTCCTCTTAGCATGATAAAGAAGATTCAAAGAGAGTGAGATGCCAGCTCCTTTCATTCAGTCAGTAGCTTCAATTATTTCTGGACGTTTTTCAATGGCAAAAATCAATGAATATTGTAAATGCACAAACAGTAATTTCTCCGCATTGCAAGGTGAAATTCTGAAATTTTTTGCTTTTTCCTGCTCCTCTTAGCATGATAAAGAAGATTCAAAGAGAGTGAGATGCCAGCTCCTTTCATTCAGTCAGTTGCTTCAATCATTTCTGGACGTTTTTCAATGGCAAAAATCAGTGAATATTGTAAATGCACAAACAGTAATTTCTCCGCATTGCAAGGTGCAATTCTGAAATTTTTTGCTTTTTCCTGCTCCTCTTAGCATGATAAAGAAGATTCAAAGAGAGTGAGATGCCAGCTCCTTTCATTCAGTCAGTAGCTTCAATCATTTCTGGACGTTTTTCAATGGCAAAAATCAATGAATATTGTAAATGCACAAACAGTAATTTCTCCGCATTGCAAGGTGCAATTCTGAAATTTTTTGCTTTTTCCTGCTCCTCTTTGCATGATAAAGAAGATTCAAAGAGAGTGAGATGCCAGCTCCTTTCATTCAGTCAGTAGCTTCAATCATTTCTGGTATATGAATAACATGATGTTTTTCAATGGCAAAAATCAATGAATATTGTAAATGCACAAACAGTAATTTCTCCGCATTGCAAGGTGCAATTCTGAAATTTTTGGCTTTTTCCTGCTCCTCTTAGCATGATAAAGAAGATTCAAAGAGAGTGAGATGCCAGCTCCTTTCATTCAGTCAGTAGCTTCAATCATTTCTGGATGTTTTTCAATGGCAAAAATCAATGAATATTGTAAATGCACAAACAGTAATTTCTCCGCATTGCAAGGTGCAATTCTGAAATTTCTTGCATTTTCCTGCTCCTCTTAGCATGATAAAGAAGATTCAAAGAGAGTGAGATGCCAGCTCCTTTCATTCAGTCAGTAGCTTCAATCATTTCTGGACGTTTTTCAATGGCAAAAATCAATGAATATTGTAAATGCACAAACAGTAATTTCTCCGCATTGCAAGGTGCAATTCTGAAATTTTTTGCTTTTTCCTGCTCCTCTTAGCATGATAAAGAAGATTCAAAGAGAGTGCGATGCCAGCTCCTTGCATTCAGTCAGTAGCTTCAAACATTTCTGGTATATGAATAACATGATGTTTTTCAATGGCAAAAATCAATGAATATTGTAAATGCACAAACAGTAATTTCTCCGCATTGCAAGGTGCAATTCTGAAATTTTTTGCTTTTTCCTGCTCCTCTTAGCATGATAAAGAAGATTCAAAGAGAGTGAGATGCCAGCTCCTTTCATTCAGTCAGTAGCTTCAATCATTTCTGGTATATGAATAACATGATGTTTTTCAATGGCAAAAATCAATGAATATTGTAAATGCACAAACAGTAATTTCTCCGCATTGCAAGTTGCAATTCTGAAATTTTTTGCTTTTTCCTGCTCCTCTTAGCATGATAAAGAAGATTCAAAGAGAGTGAGATGCCAGCTCCTTTCATTCAGTCAGTAGCTTCAATCATTTCTGGACGTTTTTCAATGGCAAAAATCAATGAATATTGTAAATGCACAAACAGTAATTTCTCCGCATTGCAAGGTGCAATTCTGAAATTTTTTGCTTTTTCCTGCTCCTCTTAGCATGATAAAGAAGATTCAAAGAGAGTGAGATGCCAGCTCCTTTCATTCAGTCAGTAGCTTCAATCATTTCTGGACGTTTTTCAATGGCAAAAATCAATGAATATTGTAAATGCACAAACAGTAATTTCTCCGCATTGCAAGGTGCAATTCTGAAATTTTTTGCTTTTTCCTGCTCCTCTTAGCATGATAAAGAAGATTCAAAGAGAGTGAGATGCCAGCTCCTTTCATTCAGTCAGTAGCTTCAATCATTTCTGGTATATGAATAACATGATGTTTTTCAATGGCAAAAATCAATGAATATTGTAAATGCACAAACAGTAATTTCTCCACATTGCAAGGTGCAATTCTGAAATTTTTTGCTTTTTCCTGCTCCTCTTAGCATGATAAAGAAGATTCAAAGAGAGTGAGATGCCAGCTCCTTTCATTCAGTCAGTAGCTTCAATCATTTCTGGACGTTTTTCAATGGCAAAAATCAATGAATATTGTAAATGCACAAACAGTAATTTCTCCGCATTGCAAGGTGCAATTCTGAAATTTTTTGCTTTTTCCTGCTCCTCTTAGCATGATAAAGAAGATTCAAAGAGAGCGAGATGCCAGCTCCTTTCATTCAGTCAGTAGCTTCAATCATTTCTGGTATATGAATAACATGATGTTTTTCAATGGCAAAAATCAATGAATATTGTAAATGCACAAACAGTAATTTCTCCGCATTGCAAGGTGCAATTCTGAAATTTTTTGCTTTTTCCTGCTCCTCTTAGCATGATAAAGAAGATTCAAAGAGAGTGAGATGCCAGCTCCTTTCATTCAGTCAGTAGCTTCAAACATTTCTGGTATATGAATAACATGATGTTTTTCAATGGCAAAAATCAATGAATATTGTAAATGCACAAACAGTAATTTCTCCGCATTGCAAGTTGCAATTCTGAAATTTTTTGCTTTTTCCTGCTCCTCTTAGCATGATAAAGAAGATTCAAAGAGAGTGAGATGCCAGCTCCTTTCATTCAGTCAGTAGCTTCAATTATTTCTGGACGTTTTTCAATGGCAAAAATCAATGAATATTGTAAATGCACAAACAGTAATTTCTCCGCATTGCAAGGTGCAATTCTGAAATTTTTTGCTTTTTCCTGCTCCTCTTAGCATGATAAAGAAGATTCAAAGAGAGTGAGATGCCAGCTCCTTTCATTCAGTCAGTTGCTTCAATCATTTCTGGACGTTTTTCAATGGCAAAAATCAGTGAATATTGTAAATGCACAAACAGTAATTTCTCCGCATTGCAAGGTGCAATTCTGAAATTTTTTGCTTTTTCCTGCTCCTCTTAGCATGATAAAGAAGATTCAAAGAGAGTGAGATGCCAGCTCCTTTCATTCAGTCAGTAGCTTCAATCATTTCTGGACGTTTTTCAATGGCAAAAATCAATGAATATTGTAAATGCACAAACAGTAATTTCTCCGCATTGCAAGGTGCAATTCTGAAATTTTTTGCTTTTTCCTGCTCCTCTTTGCATGATAAAGAAGATTCAAAGAGAGTGAGATGCCAGCTCCTTTCATTCAGTCAGTAGCTTCAATCATTTCTGGTATATGAATAACATGATGTTTTTCAATGGCAAAAATCAATTAATATTGTAAATGCACAAACAGTAATTTCTCCGCATTGCAAGGTGCAATTCTGAAATTTTTGGCTTTTTCCTGCTCCTCTTAGCATGATAAAGAAGACTCAAAGAGAGTGAGATGCCAGCTCCTTTCATTCAGTCAGTAGCTTCAATCATTTCTGGATGTTTTTCAATGGCAAAAATCAATGAATATTGTAAATGCACAAACAGTAATTTCTCCGCATTGCAAGGTGCAATTCTGAAATTTCTTGCATTTTCCTGCTCCTCTTAGCATGATAAAGAAGATTCAAAGAGAGTGAGATGCCAGCTCCTTTCATTCAGTCAGTAGCTTCAATCATTTCTGGACGTTTTTCAATGGCAAAAATCAATGAATATTGTAAATGCACAAACAGTAATTTCTCCGCATTGCAAGGTGCAATTCTGAAATTTTTTGCTTTTTCCTGCTCCTCTTAGCATGATAAAGAAGATTCAAAGAGAGTGCGATGCCAGCTCCTTTCATTCAGTCAGTAGCTTCAAACATTTCTGGTATATGAATAACATGATGTTTTTCAATGGCAAAAATCAATGAATATTGTAAATGCACAAACAGTAATTTCTCCGCATTGCAAGGTGCAATTCTGAAATTTTTTGCTTTTTCCTGCTCCTCTTAGCATGATAAAGAAGATTCAAAGAGAGTGAGATGCCAGCTCCTTTCATTCAGTCAGTAGCTTCAATCATTTCTGGTATATGAATAACATGATGTTTTTCAATGGCAAAAATCAATGAATATTGTAAATGCACAAACAGTAATTTCTCCGCATTGCAAGTTGCAATTCTGAAATTTTTTGCTTTTTCCTGCTCCTCTTAGCATGATAAAGAAGATTCAAAGAGAGTGAGATGCCAGCTCCTTTCATTCAGTCAGTAGCTTCAATCATTTCTGGACGTTTTTCAATGGCAAAAATCAATGAATATTGTAAATGCACAAACAGTAATTTCTCCGCATTGCAAGGTGCAATTCTGAAATTTTTTGCTTTTTCCTGCTCCTCTTAGCATGATAAAGAAGATTCAAAGAGAGTGAGATGCCAGCTCCTTTCATTCAGTCAGTAGCTTCAATCATTTCTGGACGTTTTTCAATGGCAAAAATCAATGAATATTGTAAATGCACAAACAGTAATTTCTCCGCATTGCAAGGTGCAATTCTGAAATTTTTTGCTTTTTCCTGCTCCTCTTAGCATGATAAAGAAGATTCAAAGAGAGTGAGATGCCAGCTCCTTTCATTCAGTCAGTAGCTTCAATCATTTCTGGTATATGAATAACATGATGTTTTTCAATGGCAAAAATCAATGAATATTGTAAATGCACAAACAGTAATTTCTCCACATTGCAAGGTGCAATTCTGAAATTTTTTGCTTTTTCCTGCTCCTCTTAGCATGATAAAGAAGATTCAAAGAGAGTGAGATGCCAGCTCCTTTCATTCAGTCAGTAGCTTCAATCATTTCTGGACGTTTTTCAATGGCAAAAATCAATGAATATTGTAAATGCACAAACAGTAATTTCTCCGCATTGCAAGGTGCAATTCTGAAATTTTTTGCTTTTTCCTGCTCCTCTTAGCATGATAAAGAAGATTCAAAGAGAGCGAGATGCCAGCTCCTTTCATTCAGTCAGTAGCTTCAATCATTTCTGGTATATGAATAACATGATGTTTTTCAATGGCAAAAATCAATGAATATTGTAAATGCACAAACAGTAATTTCTCCGCATTGCAAGGTGCAATTCTGAAATTTTTTGCTTTTTCCTGCTCCTCTTAGCATGATAAAGAAGATTCAAAGAGAGTGAGATGCCAGCTCCTTTCATTCAGTCAGTAGCTTCAATCATTTCTGGACGTTTTTCAATGGCAAAAATCAATGAATATTGTAAATGCACAAACAGTAATTTCTCCGCATTGCAAGGTGCAATTCTGAAATTTTTTGCTTTTTCCTGCTCCTCTTAGCATGATAAAGAAGATTCAAAGAGAGTGAGATGCCAGCTCCTTTCATTCAGTCAGTAGCTTCAAACATTTCTGGTATATGAATAACATGATGTTTTTCAATGGCAAAAATCAATGAATATTGTAAATGCACAAACAGTAATTTCTCCGCATTGCAAGGTGCAATTCTGAAATTTTTTGCTTTTTCCTGCTCCTCTTAGCATGATAAAGAAGATTCAAAGAGAGTGAGATGCCAGCTCCTTTCATTCAGTCAGTAGCTTCAATCATTTCTGGACGTTTTTCAATGGCAAAAATCAATGAATATTGTAAATGCACAAACAGTAATTTCTCCGCATTGCAAGGTGCAATTCTGAAATTTTTTGCTTTTTCCTGCTCCTCTTAGCATGATAAAGAAGATTCAAAGAGAGTGAGATGCCAGCTCCTTTCATTCAGTCAGTAGCTTCAATCATTTCTGGACGTTTTTCAATGGCAAAAATCAATGAATATTGTAAATGCACAAACAGTAATTTCTCCGCATTGCAAGGTGCAATTCTGAAATTTTTTGCTTTTTCCTGCTCCTCTTAGCATGATAAAGAAGATTCAAAGAGAGTGAGATGCCAGCTCCTTTCATTCAGTCAGTAGCTTCAATCATTTCTGGTATATGAATAACATGATGTTTTTCAATGGCAAAAATCAATGAATATTGTAAATGCACAAACAGTAATTTCTCCGCATTGCAAGGTGCAATTCGGAAATTTTTTGCTTTTTCCTGCTCCTCTTAGCATGATAAAGAAGATTCAAAGAGAGTGAGATGCCAGCTCCTTTCATTCAGTCAGCAGCTTCAATCATTTCTGGACATTTTTCAATGGCAAAAATCAATGAATATTGTAAATGCACAAACAGTAATTTCTCCGCATTGCAAGGTGCAATTCTGAAATTTTTTGCTTTTTCCTGCTCCTCTTAGCATGATAAAGAAGATTCAAAGAGAGTGAGATGCCAGCTCCTTTCATTCAGTCAGTAGCTTCAAACATTTCTGGTATATGAATAACATGATGTTTTTCAATGGCAAAAATCAATGAATATTGTAAAAGCACAAACAGTAATTTCTCCGCATTGCAAGGTGCAATTCTGAAATTTTTTGCTTTTTCCTGCTCCTCTTAGCATGATAAAGAAGATTCAAAGAGAGTGAGATGCCAGCTCCTTTCATTCAGTCAGTAGCTTCAATCATTTCTGGACGTTTTTCAATGGCAAAAATCAATGAATATTGTAAATGCACAAACAGTAATTTCTCCGCATTGCAAGGTGCAATTCTGAAATTTTTTGCTTTTTCCTGCTCCTCTTAGCATGATAAAGAAGATTCAAAGAGAGTGAGATGCCAGCTCCTTTCATTCAGTCAGTAGCTTCAATCATTTCTGGTATATGAATAACATGATGTTTTTCAATGGCAAAAATCAATGAATATTGTAAATGCACAAACAGTAATTTCTCCGCATTGCAAGTTGCAATTCTGAAATTTTTTGCTTTTTCCTGCTCCTCTTAGCATGATAAAGAAGATTCAAAGAGAGTGAGATGCCAGCTCCTTTCATTCAGTCAGTAGCTTCAATTATTTCTGGACGTTTTTCAATGGCAAAAATCAATGAATATTGTAAATGCACAAACAGTAATTTCTCCGCATTGCAAGGTGCAATTCTGAAATTTTTTGCTTTTTCCTGCTCCTCTTAGCATGATAAAGAAGATTCAAAGAGAGTGAGATGCCAGCTCCTTTCATTCAGTCAGTTGCTTCAATCATTTCTGGACGTTTTTCAATGGCAAAAATCAGTGAATATTGTAAATGCACAAACAGTAATTTCTCCGCATTGCAAGGTGCAATTCTGAAATTTTTTGCTTTTTCCTGCTCCTCTTAGCATGATAAAGAAGATTCAAAGAGAGTGAGATGCCAGCTCCTTTCATTCAGTCAGTAGCTTCAATCATTTCTGGACGTTTTTCAATGGCAAAAATCAATGAATATTGTAAATGCACAAACAGTAATTTCTCCGCATTGCAAGGTGCAATTCTGAAATTTTTTGCTTTTTCCTGCTCCTCTTTGCATGATAAAGAAGATTCAAAGAGAGTGAGATGCCAGCTCCTTTCATTCAGTCAGTAGCTTCAATCATTTCTGGTATATGAATAACATGATGTTTTTCAATGGCAAAAATCAATGAATATTGTAAATGCACAAACAGTAATTTCTCCGCATTGCAAGGTGCAATTCTGAAATTTTTGGCTTTTTCCTGCTCCTCTTAGCATGATAAAGAAGATTCAAAGAGAGTGAGATGCCAGCTCCTTTCATTCAGTCAGTAGCTTCAATCATTTCTGGATGTTTTTCAATGGCAAAAATCAATGAATATTGTAAATGCACAAACAGTAATTTCTCCGCATTGCAAGGTGCAATTCTGAAATTTCTTGCATTTTCCTGCTCCTCTTAGCATGATAAAGAAGATTCAAAGAGAGTGAGATGCCAGCTCCTTTCATTCAGTCAGTAGCTTCAATCATTTCTGGACGTTTTTCAATGGCAAAAATCAATGAATATTGTAAATGCACAAACAGTAATTTCTCCGCATTGCAAGGTGCAATTCTGAAATTTTTTGCTTTTTCCTGCTCCTCTTAGCATGATAAAGAAGATTCAAAGAGAGTGAGATGCCAGCTCCTTTCATTCAGTCAGTAGCTTCAAACATTTCTGGTATATGAATAACATGATGTTTTTCAATGGCAAAAATCAATGAATATTGTAAATGCACAAACAGTAATTTCTCCGCATTGCAAGGTGCAATTCTGAAATTTTTTGCTTTTTCCTGCTCCTCTTAGCATGATAAAGAAGATTCAAAGAGAGTGAGATGCCAGCTCCTTTCATTCAGTCAGTAGCTTCAATCATTTCTGGACGTTTTTCAATGGCAAAAATCAATGAATATTGTAAATGCACAAACAGTAATTTCTCCGCATTGCAAGGTGCAATTCTGAAATTTTTTGCTTTTTCCTGCTCCACTTAGCATGATAAAGAAGATTCAAAGAGAGTGAGATGCCAGCTCCTTTCATTCAGTCAGTAGCTTCAATCATTTCTGGACGTTTTTCAATGGCAAAAATCAATGAATATTGTAAATGCACAAACAGTAATTTCTCCGCATTGCAAGGTGCAATTCTGAAATTTTTTGCTTTTTCCTGCTCCTCTTAGCATGATAAAGAAGATTCAAAGAGAGTGAGATGCCAGCTCCTTTCATTCAGTCAGTAGCTTCAATCATTTCTGGTATATGAATAACATGATGTTTTTCAATGGCAAAAATCAATGAATATTGTAAATGCACAAACAGTAATTTCTCCGCATTGCAAGTTGCAATTCTGAAATTTTTTGCTTTTTCCTGCTCCTCTTAGCATGATAAAGAAGATTCAAAGAGAGTGAGATTCCAGCTCCTTTCATTCAGTCAGTAGCTTCAATCATTTCTGGACGTTTTTCAATGGCAAAAATCAATGAATATTGTAAATGCACAAACAGTAATTTCTCCGCATTGCAAGGTGCAATTCTGAAATTTTTTGCTTTTTCCTGCTCCTCTTAGCATGATAAAGAAGATTCAAAGAGAGTGAGATGCCAGCTCCTTTCATTCAGTCAGTAGCTTCAATCATTTCTGGACGTTTTTCAATGGCAAAAATCAATGAATATTGTAAATGCACAAACAGTAATTTCTCCGCATTGCAAGATGCAATTCTGAAATTTTTTGCTTTTTCCTGCTCCTCTTAGCATGATAAAAAAGATTCAAAGAGAGTGAGATGCCAGCTCCTTTCATTCAGTCAGTAGCTTCAATCATTTCTGGACGTTTTTCAATGGCAAAAATCAATGAATATTGTAAATGCACAAACAGTAATTTCTCCGCATTGCAAGGTGCAATTCTGAAATTTTTTGCTTTTTCCTGCTCCTCTTAGCATGATAAAGAAGATTCAAAGAGAGTGAGATGCCAGCTCCTTTCATTCAGTCAGTAGCTTCAATCATTTCTGGTATATGAATAACATGATGTTTTTCAATGGCAAAAATCAATGAATATTGTAAATGCACAAACAGTAATTTCTCCGCATTGCAAGGTGCAATTCTGAAATTTTTTGCTTTTTCCTGCTCCTCTTAGCATGATAAAGAAGATTCAAAGAGAGTGAGATGCCAGCTCCTTTCATTCAGTCAGTAGCTTCAATTATTTCTGGACGTTTTTCAATGGCAAAAATCAATGAATATTGTAAATGCACAAACAGTAATTTCTCCGCATTGCAAGGTGCAATTCTGAAATTTTTTGCTTTTTCCTGCTCCTCTTAGCATGATAAAGAAGATTCAAAGAGAGTGAGATGCCAGCTCCTTTCATTCAGTCAGTAGCTTCAGTCATTTCTGGACGTTTTTCAATGGCAAAAATCAATGAATATTGTAAATGCACAAACAGTAATTTCTCCGCATTGCAAGGTGCAATTCTGAAATTTTTTGCTTTTTCCTGCTCCTCTTAGCATGATAAAGAAGATTCAAAGAGAGTGAGATGCCAGCTCCTTTCATTCAGTCAGTAGCTTCAAACATTTCTGGTATAAACATTTCTGGACGTTTTTCAATGGCAAAAATCAATGAATATTGTAAATGCACAAACAGTAATATCTCCACATTGCAAGGTGCAATTCTGAAATTTTTTGCTTTTTCCTGCTAATCCTAGCATGATAAAGAAGATTCAAATAGAGTGAGATGCCAGCTCCTTTCATTCAGTCAGTAGCTTCAAACATTTCTGGACGTTTTTCAATGGCAAAATTCAATGAATATTGTAAATGCACAAACAGTAATATCTCCACATTGCCAGGTGCAATTCTGAAATTTTTTGCTTTTTCCTGCTAATCCTAGCATGATAAAGAAGATTCAAAGAGAGTGAGATGCCAGCTCCTTTCATTCAGTCAGTAGCTTCAATCATTTCTGGACGTTTTTCAATGGCAAAAATCAATGAATATTGTAAATGCACAAACAGTAATTTCTCCGCATTGCAAGGTGCAATTCTGAAATTTTTTGCTTTTTCCTGCTCCTCTTAGCATGATAAAGAAGATTCAAAGAGAGTGAGATGCCAGCTCCTTTCATTCAGTCAGTAGCTTCAATCATTTCTGGACGTTTTTCAATGGCAAAAATCAATGAATATTGTAAATGCACAAACAGTAATTTCTCCGCATTGCAAGGTGCAATTCTGAAATTTTTTGCTTTTTCCTGCTCCTCTTAGCATGATAAAGAAGATTCAAAGAGAGTGAGATGCCAGCTCCTTTCATTCAGTCAGTAGCTTCAATCATTTCTGGTATATGAATAACATGATGTTTTTCAATGGCAAAAATCAATGAATATTGTAAATGCACAAACAGTAATTTCTCCGCATTGCAAGGTGCAATTCTGAAATTTTTTGCTTTTTCCTGCTCCTCTTAGCATGATAAAGAAGATTCAAAGAGAGTGAGATGCCAGCTCCTTTCATTCAGTCAGTAGCTTCAATCATTTCTGGACGTTTTTCAATGGCAAAAATCAATGAATATTGTAAATGCACAAACAGTAATTTCTCCGCATTGCAAGATGCAATTCTGAAATTTTTTGCTTTTTCCTGCTCCTCTTAGCATGATAAAGAAGATTCAAAGAGAGTGAGATGCCAGCTCCTTTCATTCAGTCAGTAGCTTCAGTCATTTCTGGACGTTTTTCAATGCAAAAATCAATGAATATTGTAAATGCACAAACAGTAATTTCTCCGCATTGCAAGGTGCAATTCTGAAATTTTTTGCTTTTTCCTGCTCCTCAGCATGATAAAGAAGATTCAAAGAGAGTGAGATGCCAGCTCCTTTCATTCAGTCAGTAGCTTCAATCATTTCTGGTATATGAATAACATGATGTTTTTCAATGGCAAAAATCAATGAATATTGTAAATGCACAAACAGTAATTTCTCCGCATTGCAAGGTGCAATTCTGAAATTTTTTGCTTTTTCCTGCTCCTCTTAGCATGATAAAGAAGATTCAAAGAGAGTGAGATGCCAGCTCCTTTCATTCAGTCAGTAGCTTCAAACATTTCTGGTATATGAATAACATGATGTTTTTCAATGGCAAAAATCAATGAATATTGTAAATGCACAAACAGTAATTTCTCCGCATTGCAAGGTGCAATTCTGAAATTTTTTGCTTTTTCCTGCTCCTCTTAGCATGATAAAGAAGATTCAAAGAGAGTGAGATGCCAGCTCCTTTCATTCAGTCAGTAGCTTCAATCATTTCTGGACGTTTTTCAATGGCAAAAATCAATGAATATTGTAAATGCACAAACAGTAATTTCTCCGCATTGCAAGGTGCAATTCTGAAATTTTTTGCTTTTTCCTGCTCCTCTTAGCATGATAAAGAAGATTCAAAGAGAGTGAGATGCCAGCTTCTTTCATTCAGTCAGTAGCTTCAAACATTTCTGGGATATGAATAACATGATGTTTTTCAATGGCAAAAATTAATGAATATTGTAAATGCACAAACAGTAATTTCTCCGCATTGCAAGGTGCAATTCTGAAATTTTTTGCTTTTTCCTGCTCCTCTTAGCATGATAAAGAAGATTCAAAGAGAGTGAGATGCCAGCTCCTTTCATTCAGTCAGTAGCTTCAATCATTTCTGGACGTTTTTCAATGGCAAAAATCAATGAATATTGTAAATGCACAAACAGTAATTTCTCCGCATTGCAAGGTGCAATTCTGAAATTTTTTGCTTTTTCCTGCTCCTCTTAGCATGATAAAGAAGATTCAAAGAGAGTGAGATGCCAGCTCCTTTCATTCAGTCAGTAGCTTCAATCATTTCTGGATGTTTTTCAATGGCAAAAATTAATGAATATTGTAAATGCACAAACAGTAATTTCTCCGCATTGCAAGGTGCAATTCTGAAATTTTTTGCTTTTTCCTGCTCCTCTTAGCATGATAAAGAAGATTCAAAGAGAGTGAGATGCCAGCTCCTTTCATTCAGTCAGTAGCTTCAAACATTTCTGGTATAAACATTTCTGGACGTTTTTCAATGGCAAAAATCAATGAATATTGTAAATGCACAAACAGTAATATCTCCACATTGCAAGGTGCAATTCTGAAATTTTTTGCTTTTTCCTGCTAATCCTAGCATGATAAAGAAGATTCAAATAGAGTGAGATGCCAGCTCCTTTCATTCAGTCAGTAGCTTCAAACATTTCTGGACGTTTTTCAATGGCAAAATTCAATGAATATTGTAAATGCACAAACAGTAATATCTCCACATTGCCAGGTGCAATTCTGAAATTTTTTGCTTTTTCCTGCTAATCCTAGCATGATAAAGAAGATTCAAAGAGAGTGAGATGCCAGCTCCTTTCATTCAGTCAGTAGCTTCAATCATTTCTGGACGTTTTTCAATGGCAAAAATCAATGAATATTGTAAATGCACAAACAGTAATTTCTCCGCATTGCAAGGTGCAATTCTGAAATTTTTTGCTTTTTCCTGCTCCTCTTAGCATGATAAAGAAGATTCAAAGAGAGTGAGATGCCAGCTCCTTTCATTCAGTCAGTAGCTTCAATCATTTCTGGACGTTTTTCAATGGCAAAAATCAATGAATATTGTAAATGCACAAACAGTAATTTCTCCGCATTGCAAGGTGCAATTCTGAAATTTTTTGCTTTTTCCTGCTCCTCTTAGCATGATAAAGAAGATTCAAAGAGAGTGAGATGCCAGCTCCTTTCATTCAGTCAGTAGCTTCAATCATTTCTGGTATATGAATAACATGATGTTTTTCAATGGCAAAAATCAATGAATATTGTAAATGCACAAACAGTAATTTCTCCGCATTGCAAGGTGCAATTCTGAAATTTTTTGCTTTTTCCTGCTCCTCTTAGCATGATAAAGAAGATTCAAAGAGAGTGAGATGCCAGCTCCTTTCATTCAGTCAGTAGCTTCAATCATTTCTGGACGTTTTTCAATGGCAAAAATCAATGAATATTGTAAATGCACAAACAGTAATTTCTCCGCATTGCAAGATGCAATTCTGAAATGTTTTGCTTTTTCCTGCTCCTCTTAGCATGATAAAGAAGATTCAAAGAGAGTGAGATGCCAGCTCCTTTCATTCAGTCAGTAGCTTCAGTCATTTCTGGACGTTTTTCAATGCAAAAATCAATGAATATTGTAAATGCACAAACAGTAATTTCTCCGCATTGCAAGGTGCAATTCTGAAATTTTTTGCTTTTTCCTGCTCCTCAGCATGATAAAGAAGATTCAAAGAGAGTGAGATGCCAGCTCCTTTCATTCAGTCAGTAGCTTCAATCATTTCTGGTATATGAATAACATGATGTTTTTCAATGGCAAAAATCAATGAATATTGTAAATGCACAAACAGTAATTTCTCCGCATTGCAAGGTGCAATTCTGAAATTTTTTGCTTTTTCCTGCTCCTCTTAGCATGATAAAGAAGATTCAAAGAGAGTGAGATGCCAGCTCCTTTCATTCAGTCAGTAGCTTCAAACATTTCTGGTATATGAATAACATGATGTTTTTCAATGGCAAAAATCAATGAATATTGTAAATGCACAAACAGTAATTTCTCCGCATTGCAAGGTGCAATTCTGAAATTTTTTGCTTTTTCCTGCTCCTCTTAGCATGATAAAGAAGATTCAAAGAGAGTGAGATGCCAGCTCCTTTCATTCAGTCAGTAGCTTCAATCATTTCTGGACGTTTTTCAATGGCAAAAATCAATGAATATTGTAAATGCACAAACAGTAATTTCTCCGCATTGCAAGGTGCAATTCTGAAATTTTTTGCTTTTTCCTGCTCCTCTTAGCATGATAAAGAAGATTCAAAGAGAGTGAGATGCCAGCTTCTTTCATTCAGTCAGTAGCTTCAAACATTTCTGGGATATGAATAACATGATGTTTTTCAATGGCAAAAATTAATGAATATTGTAAATGCACAAACAGTAATTTCTCCGCATTGCAAGGTGCAATTCTGAAATTTTTTGCTTTTTCCTGCTCCTCTTAGCATGATAAAGAAGATTCAAAGAGAGTGAGATGCCAGCTCCTTTCATTCAGTCAGTAGCTTCAATCATTTCTGGACGTTTTTCAATGGCAAAAATCAATGAATATTGTAAATGCACAAACAGTAATTTCTCCGCATTGCAAGGTGCAATTCTGAAATTTTTTGCTTTTTCCTGCTCCTCTTAGCATGATAAAGAAGATTCAAAGAGAGTGAGATGCCAGCTCCTTTCATTCAGTCAGTAGCTTCAATCATTTCTGGATGTTTTTCAATGGCAAAAATCAATGAATATTGTAAATGCACAAACAGTAATTTCTCCGCATTGCAAGGTGCAATTCTGAAATTTTTTGCTTTTTCCTGCTCCTCTTAGCATGATAAAGAAGATTCAAAGAGAGTGAGATGCCAGCTCCTTTCATTCAGTCAGTAGCTTCAATCATTTCTGGTATATGAATAACATGATGTTTTTCAATGGCAAAAATCAATGAATATTGTAAATGCACAAACAGTAATTTCTCCGCATTGCAAGTTGCAATTCTGAAATTTTTTGCTTTTTCCTGCTCCTCTTAGCATGATAAAGAAGATTCAAAGAGAGTGAGATTCCAGCTCCTTTCATTCAGTCAGTAGCTTCAATCATTTCTGGACGTTTTTCAATGGCAAAAGTCAATGAATATTGTAAATGCACAAACAGTAATTTCTCCGCATTGCAAGGTGCAATTCTGAAATTTTTTGCTTTTTCCTGCTCCTCTTAGCATGATAAAGAAGATTCAAAGAGAGTGAGATGCCAGCTCCTTTCATTCAGTCAGTAGCTTCAATCATTTCTGGACGTTTTTCAATGGCAAAAATCAATGAATATTGTAAATGCACAAACAGTCATTTCTCCGCATTGCAAGATGCAATTCTGAAATTTTTTGCTTTTTCCTGCTCCTCTTAGCATGATAAAGAAGATTCAAAGAGAGTGAGATGCCAGCTCCTTTCATTCAGTCAGTAGCTTCAATCATTTCTGGACGTTTTTCAATGGCAAAAATCAATGAATATTGTAAATGCACAAACAGTAATTTCTCCGCATTGCAAGGTGCAATTCTGAAATTTTTTGCTTTTTCCTGCTCCTCTTAGCATGATAAAGAAGATTCAAAGAGAGTGAGATGCCAGCTCCTTTCATTCAGTCAGTAGCTTCAATCATTTCTGGTATATGAATAACATGATGTTTTTCAATGGCAAAAATCAATGAATATTGTAAATGCACAAACAGTAATTTCTCCGCATTGCAAGGTGCAATTCTGAAATTTTTTGCTTTTTCCTGCTCCTCTTAGCATGATAAAGAAGATTCAAAGAGAGTGAGATGCCAGCTCCTTTCATTCAGTCAGTAGCTTCAAACATTTCTGGTATATGAATAACATGATGTTTTTCAATGGCAAAAATCAATGAATATTGTAAATGCACAAACAGTAATTTCTCCGCATTGCAAGGTGCAATTCTGAAATTTTTTGCTTTTTCCTGCTCCTCTTAGCATGATAAAGAAGATTCAAAGAGAGTGAGATGCCAGCTCCTTTCATTCAGTCAGTAGCTTCAATCATTTCTGGACGTTTTTCAATGGCAAAAATCAATGAATATTGTAAATGCACAAACAGTAATTTCTCCGCATTGCAAGGTGCAATTCTGAAATTTTTTGCTTTTTCCTGCTCCTCTTAGCATGATAAAGAAGATTCAAAGAGAGTGAGATGCCAGCTTCTTTCATTCAGTCAGTAGCTTCAAACATTTCTGGGATATGAATAACATGATGTTTTTCAATGGCAAAAATTAATGAATATTGTAAATGCACAAACAGTAATTTCTCCGCATTGCAAGGTGCAATTCTGAAATTTTTTGCTTTTTCCTGCTCCTCTTAGCATGATAAAGAAGATTCAAAGAGAGTGAGATGCCAGCAACTTTCATTCAGTCAGTAGCTTCAATCATTTCTGGACGTTTTTCAATGGCAAAAATCAATGAATATTGTAAATGCACAAACAGTAATTTCTCCGCATTGCAAGGTGCAATTCTGAAATTTTTTGCTTTTTCCTGCTCCTCTTAGCATGATAAAGAAGATTCAAAGAGAGTGAGATGCCAGCTCCTTTCATTCAGTCAGTAGCTTCAATCATTTCTGGATGTTTTTCAATGGCAAAAATCAATGAATATTGTAAATGCACAAACAGTAATTTCTCCGCATTGCAAGGTGCAATTCTGAAATTTTTTGCTTTTTCCTGCTCCTCTTAGCATGATAAAGAAGATTCAAAGAGAGTGAGATGCCAGCTCCTTTCATTCAGTCAGTAGCTTCAATCATTTCTGGTATATGAATAACATGATGTTTTTCAATGGCAAAAATCAATGAATATTGTAAATGCACAAACAGTAATTTCTCCGCATTGCAAGTTGCAATTCTGAAATTTTTTGCTTTTTCCTGCTCCTCTTAGCATGATAAAGAAGATTCAAAGAGAGTGAGATTCCAGCTCCTTTCATTCAGTCAGTAGCTTCAATCATTTCTGGACGTTTTTCAATGGCAAAAGTCAATGAATATTGTAAATGCACAAACAGTAATTTCTCCGCATTGCAAGGTGCAATTCTGAAATTTTTTGCTTTTTCCTGCTCCTCTTAGCATGATAAAGAAGATTCAAAGAGAGTGAGATGCCAGCTCCTTTCATTCAGTCAGTAGCTTCAATCATTTCTGGACGTTTTTCAATGGCAAAAATCAATGAATATTGTAAATGCACAAACAGTAATTTCTCCGCATTGCAAGATGCAATTCTGAAATTTTTTGCTTTTTCCTGCTCCTCTTAGCATGATAAAGAAGATTCAAAGAGAGTGAGATGCCAGCTCCTTTCATTCAGTCAGTAGCTTCAATCATTTCTGGACGTTTTTCAATGGCAAAAATCAATGAATATTGTAAATGCACAAACAGTAATTTCTCCGCATTGCAAGGTGCAATTCTGAAATTTTTTGCTTTTTCCTGCTCCTCTTAGCATGATAAAGAAGATTCAAAGAGAGTGAGATGCCAGCTCCTTTCATTCAGTCAGTAGCTTCAATCATTTCTGGTATATGAATAACATGATGTTTTTCAATGGCAAAAATCAATGAATATTGTAAATGCACAAACAGTAATTTCTCCGCATTGCAAGGTGCAATTCTGAAATTTTTTGCTTTTTCCTGCTCCTCTTAGCATGATAAAGAAGATTCAAAGAGAGTGAGATGCCAGCTCCTTTCATTCAGTCAGTAGCTTCAATCATTTCTGGACGTTTTTCAATGGCAAAAATCAATGAATATTGTAAATGCACAAACAGTAATTTCTCCGCATTGCAAGATGCAATTCTGAAATTTTTTGCTTTTTCCTGCTCCTCTTAGCATGATAAAGAAGATTCAAAGAGAGTGAGATGCCAGCTCCTTTCATTCAGTCAGTAGCTTCAGTCATTTCTGGACGTTTTTCAATGCAAAAATCAATGAATATTGTAAATGCACAAACAGTAATTTCTCCGCATTGCAAGGTGCAATTCTGAAATTTTTTGCTTTTTCCTGCTCCTCAGCATGATAAAGAAGATTCAAAGAGAGTGAGATGCCAGCTCCTTTCATTCAGTCAGTAGCTTCAATCATTTCTGGTATATGAATAACATGATGTTTTTCAATGGCAAAAATCAATGAATATTGTAAATGCACAAACAGTAATTTCTCCGCATTGCAAGGTGCAATTCTGAAATTTTTTGCTTTTTCCTGCTCCTCTTAGCATGATAAAGAAGATTCAAAGAGAGTGAGATGCCAGCTCCTTTCATTCAGTCAGTAGCTTCAAACATTTCTGGTATATGAATAACATGATGTTTTTCAATGGCAAAAATCAATGAATATTGTAAATGCACAAACAGTAATTTCTCCGCATTGCAAGGTGCAATTCTGAAATTTTTTGCTTTTTCCTGCTCCTCTTAGCATGATAAAGAAGATTCAAAGAGAGTGAGATGCCAGCTCCTTTCATTCAGTCAGTAGCTTCAATCATTTCTGGACGTTTTTCAATGGCAAAAATCAATGAATATTGTAAATGCACAAACAGTAATTTCTCCGCATTGCAAGGTGCAATTCTGAAATTTTTTGCTTTTTCCTGCTCCTCTTAGCATGATAAAGAAGATTCAAAGAGAGTGAGATGCCAGCTTCTTTCATTCAGTCAGTAGCTTCAAACATTTCTGGGATATGAATAACATGATGTTTTTCAATGGCAAAAATTAATGAATATTGTAAATGCACAAACAGTAATTTCTCCGCATTGCAAGGTGCAATTCTGAAATTTTTTGCTTTTACCTGCTCCTCTTAGCATGATAAAGAAGATTCAAAGAGAGTGAGATGCCAGCTCCTTTCATTCAATCAGTAGCTTCAATCATTTCTGGACGTTTTTCAATGGCAAAAATCAATGAATATTGTAAATGCACAAACAGTAATTTCTCCGCATTGCAAGGTGCAATTCTGAAATTTTTTGCTTTTTCCTGCTCCTCTTAGCATGATAAAGAAGATTCAAAGAGAGTGAGATGCCAGCTCCTTTCATTCAGTCAGTAGCTTCAATCATTTCTGGATGTTTTTCAATGGCAAAAATCAATGAATATTGTAAATGCACAAACAGTAATTTCTCCGCATTGCAAGGTGCAATTCTGAAATTTTTTGCTTTTTCCTGCTCCTCTTAGCATGATAAAGAAGATTCAAAGAGAGTGAGATGCCAGCTCCTTTCATTCAGTCAGTAGCTTCAATCATTTCTGGTATATGAATAACATGATGTTTTTCAATGGCAAAAATCAATGAATATTGTAAATGCACAAACAGTAATTTCTCCGCATTGCAAGTTGCAATTCTGAAATTTTTTGCTTTTTCCTGCTCCTCTTAGCATGATAAAGAAGATTCAAAGAGAGTGAGATTCCAGCTCCTTTCATTCAGTCAGTAGCTTCAATCATTTCTGGACGTTTTTCAATGGCAAAAGTCAATGAATATTGTAAATGCACAAACAGTAATTTCTCCGCATTGCAAGGTGCAATTCTGAAATTTTTTGCTTTTTCCTGCTCCTCTTAGCATGATAAAGAAGATTCAAAGAGAGTGAGATGCCAGCTCCTTTCATTCAGTCAGTAGCTTCAATCATTTCTGGACGTTTTTCAATGGCAAAAATCAATGAATATTGTAAATGCACAAACAGTAATTTCTCCGCATTGCAAGATGCAATTCTGAAATTTTTTGCTTTTTCCTGCTCCTCTTAGCATGATAAAGAAGATTCAAAGAGAGTGAGATGCCAGCTCCTTTCATTCAGTCAGTAGCTTCAATCATTTCTGGACGTTTTTCAATGGCAAAAATCAATGAATATTGTAAATGCACAAACAGTAATTTCTCCGCATTGCAAGGTGCAATTCTGAAATTTTTTGCTTTTTCCTGCTCCTCTTAGCATGATAAAGAAGATTCAAAGAGAGTGAGATGCCAGCTCCTTTCATTCAGTCAGTAGCTTCAATCATTTCTGGTATATGAATAACATGATGTTTTTCAATGGCAAAAATCAATGAATATTGTAAATGCACAAACAGTAATTTCTCCGCATTGCAAGGTGCAATTCTGAAATTTTTTGCTTTTTCCTGCTCCTCTTAGCATGATAAAGAAGATTCAAAGAGAGTGAGATGCCAGCTCCTTTCATTCAGTCAGTAGCTTCAATCATTTCTGGACGTTTTTCAATGGCAAAAATCAATGAATATTGTAAATGCACAAACTGTAATTTCTCCGCATTGCAAGGTGCAATTCTGAAATTTTTTGCTTTTTCCTGCTCCTCTTAGCATGATAAAGAAGATTCAAAGAGAGTGAGATGCCAGCTCCTTTCATTCAGTCAGTAGCTTCAGTCATTTCTGGACGTTTTTCAATGGCAAAAATCAATGAATATTGTAAATGCACAAACAGTAATTTCTCCGCATTGCAAGGTGCAATTCTGAAATTTTTTGCTTTTTCCTGCTCCTCTTAGCATGGTAAAGAAGATTCAAAGAGAGTGAGATGCCAGCTCCTTTCATTCAGTCAGTAGCTTCAATCATTTCTGGTATATGAATAACATGATGTTTTTCAATGGCAAAAATCAATGAATATTGTAAATGCACAAACAGTAATTTCTCCGCATTGCAAGGTGCAATTCTGAAATTTTTTGCTTTTTCCTGCTCCTCTTAGCATGATAAAGAAGATTCAAAGAGAGTGAGATGCCAGCTCCTTTCATTCAGTCAGTAGCTTCAATCATTTCTGGACGTTTTTCAATGGCAAAAATCAATGAATATTGTAAATGCACAAACAGTAATTTCTCCGCATTGCAAGGTGCAATTCTGAAATTTTTTGCTTTTTCCTGCTCCTCTTAGCATGATAAAGAAGATTCAAAGAGAGTGAGATGCCAGCTCCTTTCATTCAGTCAGTAGCTTCAATCATTTCTGGTATATGAATAACATGATGTTTTTCAATGGCAAAAATCAATGAATATTGTAAATGCACAAACAGTAATTTCTCCGCATTGCAAGTTGCAATTCTGAAATTTTTTGCTTTTTCCTGCTCCTCTTAGCATGATAAAGAAGATTCAAAGAGAGTGAGATTCCAGCTCCTTTCATTCAGTCAGTAGCTTCAATCATTTCTGGACGTTTTTCAATGGCAAAAATCAATGAATATTGTAAATGCACAAACAGTAATTTCTCCGCATTGCAAGGTGCAATTCTGAAATTTTTTGCTTTTTCCTGCTCCTCTTAGCATGATAAAGAAGATTCAAAGAGAGTGAGATGCCAGCTCCTTTCATTCAGTCAGTAGCTTCAATCATTTCTGGACGTTTTTCAATGGCAAAAATCAATGAATATTGTAAATGCACAAACAGTATTTTCTCCGCATTGCAAGATGCAATTCTGAAATTTTTTGCTTTTTCCTGCTCCTCTTAGCATGATAAAGAAGATTCAAAGAGAGTGAGATGCCAGCTCCTTTCATTCAGTCAGCAGCTTCAATCATTTCTGGACGTTTTTCAATGGCAAAAATCAATGAATATTGTAAATGCACAAACAGTAATTTCTCCGCATTGCAAGGTGCAATTCTGAAATTTTTTGCTTTTTCCTGCTCCTCTTAGCATGATAAAGAAGATTCAAAGAGAGTGAGATGCCAGCTCCTTTCATTCAGTCAGTAGCTTCAATCATTTCTGGTATATGAATAACATGATGTTTTTCAATGGCAAAAATCAATGAATATTGTAAATGCACAAACAGTAATTTCTCCGCATTGCAAGGTGCAATTCTGAAATTTTTTGCTTTTTCCTGCTCCTCTTAGCATGATAAAGAAGATTCAAAGAGAGTGAGATGCCAGCTCCTTTCATTCAGTCAGTAGCTTCAATCATTTCCGGACGTTTTTCAATGGCAAAAATCAATGAATATTGTAAATGCACAAACTGTAATTTCTCCGCATTGCAAGGTGCAATTCTGAAATTTTTTGCTTTTTCCTGCTCCTCTTAGCATGATAAAGAAGATTCAAAGAGAGTGAGATGCCAGCTCCTTTCATTCAGTCAGTAGCTTCAGTCATTTCTGGACGTTTTTCAATGGCAAAAATCAATGAATATTGTAAATGCACAAACAGTAATTTCTCCGCATTGCAAGGTGCAATTCTGAAATTTTTTGCTTTTTCCTGCTCCTCTTAGCATGATAAAGAAGATTCAAAGAGAGTGAGATGCCAGCTCCTTTCATTCAGTCAGTAGCTTCAAACATTTCTGGTATAAACATTTCTGGACGTTTTTCAATGGCAAAAATCAATGAATATTGTAAAAGCACAAACAGTAATATCTCCACATTGCAAGGTGCAATTCTGAAATTTTTTGCTTTTTCCTGCTAATCCTAGCATGATAAAGAAGATTCAAATAGAGTGAGATGCCAGCTCCTTTCATTCAGTCAGTAGCTTCAAACATTTCTGGACGTTTTTCAATGGCAAAATTCAATGAATATTGTAAATGCACAAAGAGTAATATCTCCACATTGCCAGGTGCAATTCTGAAATTTTTTGCTTTTTCCTGCTAATCCTAGCATGATAAAAAAGATTCAAAGAGAGTGAGATGCCAGCTCCTTTCATTCAGTCAGTAGCTTCAATCATTTCTGGACGTTTTTCAATGGCAAAAATCAATGAATATTGTAAATGCACAAACAGTAATTTCTCCGCATTGCAAGGTGCAATTCTGAAATTTTTTGCTTTTTCCTGCTCCTCTTAGCATGATAAAGAAGATTCAAAGAGAGTGAGATGCCAGCTCCTTTCATTCAGTCAGTAGCTTCAATCATTTCTGGACGTTTTTCAATGGCAAAAATCAATGAATATTGTAAATGCACAAACAGTAATTTCTCCGCATTGCAAGGTGCAATTCTGAAATTTTTTGCTTTTTCCTGCTCCTCTTAGCATGATAAAGAAGATTCAAAGAGAGTGAGATGCCAGCTCCTTTCATTCAGTCAGTAGCTTCAATCATTTCTGGTATATGAATAACATGATGTTTTTCAATGGCAAAAATCAATGAATATTGTAAATGCACAAACAGTAATTTCTCCGCATTGCAAGGTGCAATTCTGAAATTTTTTGCTTTTTCCTGCTCCTCTTAGCATGATAAAGAAGATTCAAAGAGAGTGAGATGCCAGCTCCTTTCATTCAGTCAGTAGCTTCAATAATTTCTGGACGTTTTTCAATGGCAAAAATCAATGAATATTGTAAATGCACAAACAGTAATTTCTCCGCATTGCAAGATGCAATTCTGAAATTTTTTGGTTTTTCCTGCTCCTCTTAGCATGATAAAGAAGATTCAAAGAGAGTGAGATGCCAGCTCCTTTCATTCAGTCAGTAGCTTCAGTCATTTCTGGACGTTTTTCAATGGCAAAAATCAATGAATATTGTAAATGCACAAACAGTAATTTCTCTGCATTGCAAGGTGCAATTCTGAAATTTTTTGCTTTTTCCTGCTCCTCTTAGCATGATAAAGAAGATTCAAAGAGAGTGAGATGCCAGCTCCTTTCTTTCAGTCAGTAGCTTCAAACATTTCTGGTATAAACATTTCTGGACGTTTTTCAATGGCAAAAATCAATGAATATTGTAAATGCACAAACAGTAATATCTCCACATTGCAAGGTGCAATGCTGAAATTTTTTGCTTTTTCCTGCTAATCCTAGCATGATAAAGAAGATTCAAATAGAGTGAGATGCCAGCTCCTTTCATTCAGTCAGTAGCTTCAAACATTTCTGGACGTTTTTCATTGGCAAAAATCAATGAATATTGTAAATGCACAAACAGTAATATCTCCACATTGCAAGGTGCAATTCTGAAATTTTTTGCTTTTTCCTGCTAATCCTAGCATGATAAAGAAGATTCAAAGAGAGTGAGATGTCAGCTCCTTTCATTCAGTCAGTAGCTTCAAACATTTCTGGTATATGAATAACATGATGTTTTTCAATGGCAAAAATCAATGAATATTGTAAATGCACAAACAGTAATATCTCCACATTGCAAGGTGCAATTCTGAAATTTTTTGCTTTTTCCTGCTAATCCTAGCATGATAAAGAAGATTCAAAGAGAGTGAGATGCCAGCTCCTTTCATTCAGTCAGTAGCTTCAAACATTTCTGGACGTTTTTCAATGGCAAAAATCAATGAATATTGTAAATGCACAAACAGTAATATCTCCACATTGCAAGGTGCAATTCTGAAATTTTTTGCTTTTTCCTGCTACTCCTAGCATGATAAAGAAGATTCAAAGAGAGTGAGATGCCAGCTCCTTTCATTCAGTCAGTAGCTTCAATCATTTCTGGACGTTTTTCAATGGCAAAAATCAATGAATATTGTAAATGCACAAACAGTAATTTCTCCGCATTGCAAGGTGCAATTCTGAATTTTTTTGCTTTTTCCTGCTCCTCTTAGCATGGTAAAGAAGATTCAAAGAGAGTGAGATGCCAGCTCCTTTCATTCAGTCAGTAGCTTCAGTCATTTCTGGACGTTTTTCAATGGCAAAAATCAATGAATATTGTAAATGCACAAAAAGTAATTTCTCCGCATTGCAAGGTGCAATTCTGAAATTTTTTGCTTTTTCCTGCTCCTCTTAGCATGATAAAGAAGATTCAAAGAGAGTGAGATGCCAGCTCCTTTCATTCAGTCAGTAGCTTCAAACATTTCTGGTATAAACATTTCTGGACGTTTTTCAATGGCAAAAATCAATGAATATTGTAAATGCACAAACAGTAATATCTCCACATTGCAAGGTGCAATTCTGAAATTTTTTGCTTTTTCCTGCTAATCCTAGCATGATAAAGAAGATTCAAATAGAGTGAGATGCCAGCTCCTTTCATTCAGTCAGTAGCTTCAAACATTTCTGGACGTTTTTCAATGGCAAAATTCAATGAATATTGTAAATGCACAAACAGTAATATCTCCACATTGCAAGGTGCAATTCTGAAATTTTTTGCTTTTTCCTGCTCCTCTTAGCATGATAAAGAAGATTCAAAGAGAGTGAGATGCCAGCTCCTTTCATTCAGTCAGTAGCTTCAATCATTTCTGGTATATGAATAACATGATGTTTTTCAATGGCAAAAATCAATGAATATTGTAAATGCACAAACAGTAATTTCTCCGCATTGCAAGGTGTAATTCTGAAATTTTTTGCTTTTTCCTGCTCCTCTTAGCATGATAAAGAAGATTCAAAGAGAGTGAGATGCCAGCTCCTTTCATTCAGTCAGTAGCTTCAATCATTTCCGGACGTTTTTCAATGGCAAAAATCAATGAATATTGTAAATGCACAAACTGTAATTTCTCCGCATTGCAAGGTGCAATTCTGAAATTTTTTGCTTTTTCCTGCTCCTCTTAGCATGATAAAGAAGATTCAAAGAGAGTGAGATGCCAGCTCCTTTCATTCAGTCAGTAGCTTCAGTCATTTCTGGACGTTTTTCAATGGCAAAAATCAATGAATATTGTAAATGCACAAACAGTAATTTCTCCGCATTGCAAGGTGCAATTCTGAAATTTTTTGCTTTTTCCTGCTCCTCTTAGCATGATAAAGAAGATTCAAAGAGAGTGAGATGCCAGCTCCTTTCATTCAGTCAGTAGCTTCAAACATTTCTGGTATAAACATTTCTGGACGTTTTTCAATGGCAAAAATCAATGAATATTGTAAAAGCACAAACAGTAATATCTCCACATTGCAAGGTGCAATTCTGAAATTTTTTGCTTTTTCCTGCTAATCCTAGCATGATAAAGAAGATTCAAATAGAGTGAGATGCCAGCTCCTTTCATTCAGTCAGTAGCTTCAAACATTTCTGGACGTTTTTCAATGGCAAAATTCAATGAATATTGTAAATGCACAAACAGTAATATCTCCACATTGCCAGGTGCAATTCTGAAATTTTTTGCTTTTTCCTGCTAATCCTAGCATGATAAAGAAGATTCAAAGAGAGTGAGATGCCAGCTCCTTTCATTCAGTCAGTAGCTTCAATCATTTCTGGACGTTTTTCAATGGCAAAAATCAATGAATATTGTAAATGCACAAACAGTAATTTCTCCGCATTGCAAGGTGCAATTCTGAAATTTTTTGCTTTTTCCTGCTCCTCTTAGCATGATAAAGAAGATTCAAAGAGAGTGAGATGCCAGCTCCTTTCATTCAGTCAGTAGCTTCAATCATTTCTGGACGTTTTTCAATGGCAAAAATCAATGAATATTGTAAATGCACAAACAGTAATTTCTCCGCATTGCAAGGTGCAATTCTGAAATTTTTTGCTTTTTCCTGCTCCTCTTAGCATGATAAAGAAGATTCAAAGAGAGTGAGATGCCAGCTCCTTTCATTCAGTCAGTAGCTTCAATCATTTCTGGTATATGAATAACATGATGTTTTTCAATGGCAAAAATCAATGAATATTGTAAATGCACAAACAGTAATTTCTCCGCATTGCAAGGTGCAATTCTGAAATTTTTTGCTTTTTCCTGCTCCTCTTAGCATGATAAAGAAGATTCAAAGAGAGTGAGATGCCAGCTCCTTTCATTCAGTCAGTAGCTTCAATCATTTCTGGACGTTTTTCAATGGCAAAAATCAATGAATATTGTAAATGCACAAACAGTAATTTCTCCGCATTGCAAGATGCAATTCTGAAATTTTTTGGTTTTTCCTGCTCCTCTTAGCATGATAAAGAAGATTCAAAGAGAGTGAGATGCCAGCTCCTTTCATTCAGTCAGTAGCTTCAGTCATTTCTGGACGTTTTTCAATGGCAAAAATCAATGAATATTGTAAATGCACAAACAGTAATTTCTCTGCATTGCAAGGTGCAATTCTGAAATTTTTTGCTTTTTCCTGCTCCTCTTAGCATGATAAAGAAGATTCAAAGAGAGTGAGATGCCAGCTCCTTTCTTTCAGTCAGTAGCTTCAAACATTTCTGGTATAAACATTTCTGGACGTTTTTCAATGGCAAAAATCAATGAATATTGTAAATGCACAAACAGTAATTTCTCCGCATTGCAAGGTGCAATTCTGAAATTTTTTGCTTTTTCCTGCTCCTCTTAGCATGATAAAGAAGATTCAAAGAGAGTGAGATGCCAGCTCCTTTCATTCAGTCAGTAGCTTCAATCATTTCCGGACGTTTTTCAATGGCAAAAATCAATGAATATTGTAAATGCACAAACTGTAATTTCTCCGCATTGCAAGGTGCAATTCTGAAATTTTTTGCTTTTTCCTGCTCCTCTTAGCATGATAAAGAAGATTCAAAGAGAGTGAGATGCCAGCTCCTTTCATTCAGTCAGTAGCTTCAGTCATTTCTGGACGTTTTTCAATGGCAAAAATCAATGAATATTGTAAATGCACAAACAGTAATTTCTCCGCATTGCAAGGTGCAATTCTGAAATTTTTTGCTTTTTCCTGCTCCTCTTAGCATGATAAAGAAGATTCAAAGAGAGTGAGATGCCAGCTCCTTTCATTCAGTCAGTAGCTTCAAACATTTCTGGTATAAACATTTCTGGACGTTTTTCAATGGCAAAAATCAATGAATATTGTAAAAGCACAAACAGTAATATCTCCACATTGCAAGGTGCAATTCTGAAATTTTTTGCTTTTTCCTGCTAATCCTAGCATGATAAAGAAGATTCAAATAGAGTGAGATGCCAGCTCCTTTCATTCAGTCAGTAGCTTCAAACATTTCTGGACGTTTTTCAATGGCAAAATTCAATGAATATTGTAAATGCACAAACAGTAATATCTCCACATTGCCAGGTGCAATTCTGAAATTTTTTGCTTTTTCCTGCTAATCCTAGCATGATAAAGAAGATTCAAAGAGAGTGAGATGCCAGCTCCTTTCATTCAGTCAGTAGCTTCAATCATTTCTGGACGTTTTTCAATGGCAAAAATCAATGAATATTGTAAATGCACAAACAGTAATTTCTCCGCATTGCAAGGTGCAATTCTGAAATTTTTTGCTTTTTCCTGCTCCTCTTAGCATGATAAAGAAGATTCAAAGAGAGTGAGATGCCAGCTCCTTTCATTCAGTCAGTAGCTTCAATCATTTCTGGACGTTTTTCAATGGCAAAAATCAATGAATATTGTAAATGCACAAACAGTAATTTCTCCGCATTGCAAGGTGCAATTCTGAAATTTTTTGCTTTTTCCTGCTCCTCTTAGCATGATAAAGAAGATTCAAAGAGAGTGAGATGCCAGCTCCTTTCATTCAGTCAGTAGCTTCAATCATTTCTGGTATATGAATAACATGATGTTTTTCAATGGCAAAAATCAATGAATATTGTAAATGCACAAACAGTAATTTCTCCGCATTGCAAGGTGCAATTCTGAAATTTTTTGCTTTTTCCTGCTCCTCTTAGCATGATAAAGAAGATTCAAAGAGAGTGAGATGCCAGCTCCTTTCATTCAGTCAGTAGCTTCAATCATTTCTGGACGTTTTTCAATGGCAAAAATCAATGAATATTGTAAATGCACAAACAGTAATTTCTCCGCATTGCAAGATGCAATTCTGAAATTTTTTGGTTTTTCCTGCTCCTCTTAGCATGATAAAGAAGATTCAAAGAGAGTGAGATGCCAGCTCCTTTCATTCAGTCAGTAGCTTCAGTCATTTCTGGACGTTTTTCAATGGCAAAAATCAATGAATATTGTAAATGCACAAACAGTAATTTCTCTGCATTGCAAGGTGCAATTCTGAAATTTTTTGCTTTTTCCTGCTCCTCTTAGCATGATAAAGAAGATTCAAAGAGAGTGAGATGCCAGCTCCTTTCTTTCAGTCAGTAGCTTCAAACATTTCTGGTATAAACATTTCTGGACGTTTTTCAATGGCAAAAATCAATGAATATTGTAAATGCACAAACAGTAATATCTCCACATTGCAAGGTGCAATGCTGAAATTTTTTGCTTTTTCCTGCTAATCCTAGCATGATAAAGAAGATTCAAATAGAGTGAGATGCCAGCTCCTTTCATTCAGTCAGTAGCTTCAAACATTTCTGGACGTTTTTCATTGGCAAAAATCAATGAATATTGTAAATGCACAAACAGTAATATCTCCACATTGCAAGGTGCAATTCTGAAATTTTTTGCTTTTTCCTGCTAATCCTAGCATGATAAAGAAGATTCAAAGAGAGTGAGATGTCAGCTCCTTTCATTCAGTCAGTAGCTTCAAACATTTCTGGTATATGAATAACATGATGTTTTTCAATGGCAAAAATCAATGAATATTGTAAATGCACAAACAGTAATATCTCCGCATTGCAAGGTGCAATTCTGAAATTTTTTGCTTTTTCCTGCTAATCCTAGCATGATAAAGAAGATTCAAAGAGAGTGAGATGCCAGCTCCTTTCATTCAGTCAGTAGCTTCAAACATTTCTGGACGTTTTTCAATGGCAAAAATCAATGAATATTGTAAATGCACAAACAGTAATATCTCCACATTGCAAGGTGCAATTCTGAAATTTTTTGCTTTTTCCTGCTACTCCTAGCATGATAAAGAAGATTCAAAGAGAGTGAGATGCCAGCTCCTTTCATTCAGTCAGTAGCTTCAATCATTTCTGGACGTTTTTCAATGGCAAAAATCAATGAATATTGTAAATGCACAAACAGTAATTTCTCCGCATTGCAAGGTGCAATTCTGAATTTTTTTGCTTTTTCCTGCTCCTCTTAGCATGGTAAAGAAGATTCAAAGAGAGTGAGATGCCAGCTCCTTTCATTCAGTCAGTAGCTTCAGTCATTTCTGGACGTTTTTCAATGGCAAAAATCAATGAATATTGTAAATGCACAAAAAGTAATTTCTCCGCATTGCAAGGTGCAATTCTGAAATTTTTTGCTTTTTCCTGCTCCTCTTAGCATGATAAAGAAGATTCAAAGAGAGTGAGATGCCAGCTCCTTTCATTCAGTCAGTAGCTTCAAACATTTCTGGTATAAACATTTCTGGACGTTTTTCAATGGCAAAAATCAATGAATATTGTAAATGCACAAACAGTAATATCTCCACATTGCAAGGTGCAATTCTGAAATTTTTTGCTTTTTCCTGCTAATCCTAGCATGATAAAGAAGATTCAAATAGAGTGAGATGCCAGCTCCTTTCATTCAGTCAGTAGCTTCAAACATTTCTGGACGTTTTTCAATGGCAAAATTCAATGAATATTGTAAATGCACAAACAGTAATATCTCCACATTGCAAGGTGCAATTCTGAAATTTTTTGCTTTTTCCTGCTCCTCTTAGCATGATAAAGAAGATTCAAAGAGAGTGAGATGCCAGCTCCTTTCATTCAGTCAGTAGCTTCAATCATTTCTGGTATATGAATAACATGATGTTTTTCAATGGCAAAAATCAATGAATATTGTAAATGCACAAACAGTAATTTCTCCGCATTGCAAGGTGCAATTCTGAAATTTTTTGCTTTTTCCTGCTCCTCTTAGCATGATAAAGAAGATTCAAAGAGAGTGAGATGCCAGCTCCTTTCATTCAGTCAGTAGCTTCAATCATTTCCGGACGTTTTTCAATGGCAAAAATCAATGAATATTGTAAATGCACAAACTGTAATTTCTCCGCATTGCAAGGTGCAATTCTGAAATTTTTTGCTTTTTCCTGCTCCTCTTAGCATGATAAAGAAGATTCAAAGAGAGTGAGATGCCAGCTCCTTTCATTCAGTCAGTAGCTTCAGTCATTTCTGGACGTTTTTCAATGGCAAAAATCAATGAATATTGTAAATGCACAAACAGTAATTTCTCCGCATTGCAAGGTGCAATTCTGAAATTTTTTGCTTTTTCCTGCTCCTCTTAGCATGATAAAGAAGATTCAAAGAGAGTGAGATGCCAGCTCCTTTCATTCAGTCAGTAGCTTCAAACATTTCTGGTATAAACATTTCTGGACGTTTTTCAATGGCAAAAATCAATGAATATTGTAAAAGCACAAACAGTAATATCTCCACATTGCAAGGTGCAATTCTGAAATTTTTTGCTTTTTCCTGCTAATCCTAGCATGATAAAGAAGATTCAAATAGAGTGAGATGCCAGCTCCTTTCATTCAGTCAGTAGCTTCAAACATTTCTGGACGTTTTTCAATGGCAAAATTCAATGAATATTGTAAATGCACAAACAGTAATATCTCCACATTGCCAGGTGCAATTCTGAAATTTTTTGCTTTTTCCTGCTAATCCTAGCATGATAAAGAAGATTCAAAGAGAGTGAGATGCCAGCTCCTTTCATTCAGTCAGTAGCTTCAATCATTTCTGGACGTTTTTCAATGGCAAAAATCAATGAATATTGTAAATGCACAAACAGTAATTTCTCCGCATTGCAAGGTGCAATTCTGAAATTTTTTGCTTTTTCCTGCTCCTCTTAGCATGATAAAGAAGATTCAAAGAGAGTGAGATGCCAGCTCCTTTCATTCAGTCAGTAGCTTCAATCATTTCTGGACGTTTTTCAATGGCAAAAATCAATGAATATTGTAAATGCACAAACAGTAATTTCTCCGCATTGCAAGGTGCAATTCTGAAATTTTTTGCTTTTTCCTGCTCCTCTTAGCATGATAAAGAAGATTCAAAGAGAGTGAGATGCCAGCTCCTTTCATTCAGTCAGTAGCTTCAATCATTTCTGGTATATGAATAACATGATGTTTTTCAATGGCAAAAATCAATGAATATTGTAAATGCACAAACAGTAATTTCTCCGCATTGCAAGGTGCAATTCTGAAATTTTTTGCTTTTTCCTGCTCCTCTTAGCATGATAAAGAAGATTCAAAGAGAGTGAGATGCCAGCTCCTTTCATTCAGTCAGTAGCTTCAATCATTTCTGGACGTTTTTCAATGGCAAAAATCAATGAATATTGTAAATGCACAAACAGTAATTTCTCCGCATTGCAAGATGCAATTCTGAAATTTTTTGGTTTTTCCTGCTCCTCTTAGCATGATAAAGAAGATTCAAAGAGAGTGAGATGCCAGCTCCTTTCATTCAGTCAGTAGCTTCAGTCATTTCTGGACGTTTTTCAATGGCAAAAATCAATGAATATTGTAAATGCACAAACAGTAATTTCTCCGCATTGCAAGGTGCAATTCTGAAATTTTTTGCTTTTTCCTGCTCCTCTTAGCATGATAAAGAAGATTCAAAGAGAGTGAGATGCCAGCTCCTTTCTTTCAGTCAGTAGCTTCAAACATTTCTGGTATAAACATTTCTGGACGTTTTTCAATGGCAAAAATCAATGAATATTGTAAATGCACAAACAGTAATATCTCCACATTGCAAGGTGCAATGCTGAAATTTTTTGCTTTTTCCTGCTAATCCTAGCATGATAAAGAAGATTCAAATAGAGTGAGATGCCAGCTCCTTTCATTCAGTCAGTAGCTTCAAACATTTCTGGACGTTTTTCATTGGCAAAAATCAATGAATATTGTAAATGCACAAACAGTAATATCTCCACATTGCAAGGTGCAATTCTGAAATTTTTTGCTTTTTCCTGCTAATCCTAGCATGATAAAGAAGATTCAAAGAGAGTGAGATGTCAGCTCCTTTCATTCAGTCAGTAGCTTCAAACATTTCTGGTATATGAATAACATGATGTTTTTCAATGGCAAAAATCAATGAATATTGTAAATGCACAAACAGTAATATCTCCACATTGCAAGGTGCAATTCTGAAATTTTTTGCTTTTTCCTGCTAATCCTAGCATGATAAAGAAGATTCAAAGAGAGTGAGATGCCAGCTCCTTTCATTCAGTCAGTAGCTTCAAACATTTCTGGACGTTTTTCAATGGCAAAAATCAATGAATATTGTAAATGCACAAACAGTAATATCTCCACATTGCAAGGTGCAATTCTGAAATTTTTTGCTTTTTCCTGCTACTCCTAGCATGATAAAGAAGATTCAAAGAGAGTGAGATGCCAGCTCCTTTCATTCAGTCAGTAGCTTCAATCATTTCTGGACGTTTTTCAATGGCAAAAATCAATGAATATTGTAAATGCACAAACAGTAATTTCTCCGCATTGCAAGGTGCAATTCTGATTTTTTTTGCTTTTTCCTGCTCCTCTTAGCATGGTAAAGAAGATTCAAAGAGAGTGAGATGCCAGCTCCTTTCATTCAGTCAGTAGCTTCAGTCATTTCTGGACGTTTTTCAATGGCAAAAATCAATGAATATTGTAAATGCACAAAAAGTAATTTCTCTCCATTGCAAGGTGCAATTCTGAAATTTTTTGCTTTTTCCTGCTCCTCTTAGCATGATAAAGAAGATTCAAAGAGAGTGAGATGCCAGCTCCTTTCATTCAGTCAGTAGCTTCAAACATTTCTGGTATAAACATTTCTGGACGTTTTTCAATGGCAAAAATCAATGAATATTGTAAATGCACAAACAGTAATATCTCCACATTGCAAGGTGCAATTCTGAAATTTTTTGCTTTTTCCTGCTAATCCTAGCATGATAAAGAAGATTCAAATAGAGTGAGATGCCAGCTCCTTTCATTCAGTCAGTAGCTTCAAACATTTCTGGACGTTTTTCAATGGCAAAATTCAATGAATATTGTAAATGCACAAACAGTAATATCTCCACATTGCAAGGTGCAATTCTGAAATTTTTTGCTTTTTCCTGCTCCTCTTAGCATGATAAAGAAGATTCAAAGAGAGTGAGATGCCAGCTCCTTTCATTCAGTCAGTAGCTTCAATCATTTCTGGATGTTTTTCAATGGCAAAAATCAATGAATATTGTAAATGCACAAACAGTAATTTCTCCGCATTGCAAGGTGCAATTCTGAAATTTTTTGCTTTTTCCTGCTCCTCTTAGCATGATAAAGAAGATTCAAAGAGAGTGAGATGCCAGCTCCTTTCATTCAGTCAGTAGCTTCAATCATTTCTGGTATATGAATAACATGATGTTTTTCAATGGCAAAAATCAATGAATATTGTAAATGCACAAACAGTAATTTCTCCGCATTGCAAGGTGCAATTCTGAAATTTTTTGCTTTTTCCTGCTCCTCTTAGCATGATAAAGAAGATTCAAAGAGAGTGAGATGCCAGCTCCTTTCATTCAGTCAGTAGCTTCAATCATTTCTGGACGTTTTTCAATGGCAAAAATCAATGAATATTGTAAATGCACAAACAGTAATTTCTCCGCATTGCAAGATGCAATTCTGAAATTTTTTGCTTTTTCCAGCTCCTCTTAGCATGATAAAGAAGATTCAAAGAGAGTGAGATGCCAGCTCCTTTCATTCAGTCAGTAGCTTCAGTCATTTCTGGACGTTTTTCAATGGCAAAAATCAATGAATATTGTAAATGCACAAACAGTAATTTCTCCGCATTGCAAAGTGCAATTCTGAAATTTTTTGCTTTTTCCTGCTCCTCTTAGCATGATAAAGAAGATTCAAAGAGAGTGAGATGCCAGCTCCTTTCATTCAGTCAGTAGCTTCAAACATTTCTGGTATAAACATTTCTGGATGTTTTTCAATGGCAAAAATCAATGAATATTGTAAATGCACAAACAGTAATATCTCCACATTGCAAGGTGCAATGCTGAAATTTTTTGCTTTTTCCTGCTAATACTAGGATGATAAAGAAGATTCAAATAGAGTGAGATGCCAGCTCCTTTCATTCAGTCAGTAGCTTCAAACATTTCTGGACATTTTTCAATGGCAAAAATCAATGAATATTGTAAATGCACAAACAGTAATATCTCCACATTGCAAGGTGCAATTCTGAAATTTTTTGCCTTTTCCTGCTAATCCTAGCATGATAAAGAAGATTCAAAGAGAGTGAGATGTCAGCTCCTTTCATTCAGTCAGTAGCTTCAAACATTTCTGGTATATGAATAACATGATGTTTTTCAATGGCAAAAATCAATGAATATTGTAAATGCACAAACAGTAATATCTCCACATTGCAAGGTGCAATTCTGAAATTTTTTGCTTTTTCCTGCTACTCCTAGCATGATAAAGAAGATTCAAAGAGAGTGAGATGCCAGCTCCTTTCATTCAGTCAGTAGCTTCAAACATTTCTGGACGTTTTTCAATGGCAAAATTCAATGAATATTGTAAATGCACAAACAGTAATATCTCCACATTGCAAGGTGCAATTCTGAAATTTTTTGCTTTTTCCTGCTAATCCTAGCATGATAAAGAAGATTCAAAGAGAGTGAGATGCCAGCTCCTTTCATTCAGTCAGTAGCTTCAAACATTTCTGGACGTTTTTCAATGGCAAAAATCAATGAATATTGTAAATGCACAAACAGTAATTTCTCCGCATTGCAAGGTGCAATTCTGAAATTTTTTGCTTTTTCCTGCTCCTCTTAGCATGATAAAGAAGATTCAAAGAGAGTGAGATGCCAGCTCCTTTCATTCAGTCAGTAGCTTCAATCATTTCTGGTATATGAATAACATGATGTTTTTCAATGGCAAAAATCAATGAATATTGTAAATGCACAAACAGTAATTTCTCCGCATTGCAAGGTGCAATTCTGAAATTTTTTGCTTTTTCCTGCTCCTCTTAGCATGATAAAGAAGATTCAAAGAGAGTGAGATGCCAGCTCCTTTCATTCAGTCAGTAGCTTCAATCATTTCTGGACGTTTTTCAATGGCAAAAATCAATGAATATTGTAAATGCACAAACAGTAATTTCTCCGCATTGCAAGGTGCAATTCTGAAATTTTTTGCTTTTTCCTGCTCCTCTTAGCATGATAAACAAGATTCAAAGAGAGTGAGATGCCAGCTCCTTTCATTCAGTCAGTAGCTTCAATCATTTCTGGACGTTTTTCAATGGCAAAAATCAATGAATATTGTAAATGCACAAACAGTAATTTCTCCGCATTGCAAGGTGCAATTCTGAAATTTTTTGCTTTTTCCTGCTCCTCTTAGCATGATAAAGAAGATTCAAAGAGAGTGAGATGCCAGCTCCTTTCATTCAGTCAGTAGCTTCAAACATTTCTGGTATATGAATAACATGATGTTTTTCAATGGCAAAAATCAATGAATATGGTAAATGCACAAACAGTAATTTCTCCGCATTGCAAGGTGCAAGTCTGAAATTTTTTGCTTTTTCCTGCTCCTATTAGCATGATAAAGAAGATTCAAAGAGAGTGAGATGCCAGCTACTTTCATTCAGTCAGTAGCTTCAATCATTTCTGGACGTTTTTCAATGGTAAAAATCAATGAATATTGTAAATGCACAAACAGTAATTTCTCCGCATTGCAAGGTGCAATTCTGAAATTTTTTGCTTTTTCCTGCTCCTCTTAGCATGATAAAGAAGATTCAAAGAGAGTGAGATGCCAGCTCCTTTCATTCAGTCAGTAGCTTCAATCATTTCTGGATGTTTTTCAATGGCAAAAATCAATGAATATTGTAAATGCACAAACAGTAATTTCTCCGCATTGCAAGGTGCAATTCTGAAATTTCTTGCATTTTCCTGCTCCTCTTAGCATGATAAAGAAGATTCAAAGAGAATGAGATGCCAGCTCCTTTCATTCAGTCAGTAGCTTCAATCATTTCTGGACGTTTTTCAATGGCAAAAATCAATGAATATTGTAAATGCACAAACAGTAATTTCTCCGCATTGCAAGGTGCAATTCTGAAATTTTTTGCTTTTTCCTGCTCCTCTTAGCATGATAAAGAAGATTCAAAGAGAGTGAGATGCCAGCTCCTTTCATTCAGTCAGTAGCTTCAAACATTTCTGGTATATGAATAACATGATGTTTTTCAATGGCAAAAATCAATGAATATTGTAAATGCACAAACAGTAATTTCTCCGCATTGCAAGGTGCAATTCTGAAATTTTTTGCTTTTTCCTGCTCCTCTTAGCATGATAAAGAAGATTCAAAGAGAGTGAGATGCCAGCTCCTTTCATTCAGTCAGTAGCTTCAATCATTTCTGGACGTTTTTCAATGGCAAAAATCAATGAATATTGTAAATGCACAAACAGTAATTTCTCCGCATTGCAAGGTGCAATTCTGAAATTTTTTGCTTTTTCCTGCTCCTCTTAGCATGATAAAGAAGATTCAAAGAGAGTGAGATGCCAGCTTCTTTCATTCAGTCAGTAGCTTCAAACATTTCTGGGATATGAATAACATGATGTTTTTCAATGGCAAAAATTAATGAATATTGTAAATGCACAAACAGTAATTTCTCCGCATTGCAAGGTGCAATTCTGAAATTTTTTGCTTTTTCCTGCTCCTCTTAGCATGATAAAGAAGATTCAAAGAGAGTGAGATGCCAGCTCCTTTCATTCAGTCAGTAGCTTCAATCATTTCTGGACGTTTTTCAATGGCAAAAATCAATGAATATTGTAAATGCACAAACAGTAATTTCTCCGCATTGCAAGGTGCAATTCTGAAATTTTTTGCTTTTTCCTGCTCCTCTTAGCATGATAAAGAAGATTCAAAGAGAGTGAGATGCCAGCTCCTTTCATTCAGTCAGTAGCTTCAATCATTTCTGGATGTTTTTCAATGGCAAAAATCAATGAATATTGTAAATGCACAAACAGTAATTTCTCCGCATTGCAAGGTGCAATTCTGAAATTTTTTGCTTTTTCCTGCTCCTCTTAGCATGATAAAGAAGATTCAAAGAGAGTGAGATGCCAGCTCCTTTCATTCAGTCAGTAGCTTCAATCATTTCTGGTATATGAATAACATGATGTTTTTCAATGGCAAAAATCAATGAATATTGTAAATGCACAAACAGTAATTTCTCCGCATTGCAAGTTGCAATTCTGAAATTTTTTGCTTTTTCCTGCTCCTCTTAGCATGATAAAGAAGATTCAAAGAGAGTGAGATTCCAGCTCCTTTCATTCAGTCAGTAGCTTCAATCATTTCTGGACGTTTTTCAATGGCAAAAGTCAATGAATATTGTAAATGCACAAACAGTAATTTCTCCGCATTGCAAGGTGCAATTCTGAAATTTTTTGCTTTTTCCTGCTCCTCTTAGCATGATAAAGAAGATTCAAAGAGAGTGAGATGCCAGCTCCTTTCATTCAGTCAGTAGCTTCAATCATTTCTGGACGTTTTTCAATGGCAAAAATCAATGAATATTGTAAATGCACAAACAGTAATTTCTCCGCATTGCAAGATGCAATTCTGAAATTTTTTGCTTTTTCCTGCTCCTCTTAGCATGATAAAGAAGATTCAAAGAGAGTGAGATGCCAGCTCCTTTCATTCAGTCAGTAGCTTCAATCATTTCTGGACGTTTTTCAATGGCAAAAATCAATGAATATTGTAAATGCACAAACAGTAATTTCTCCGCATTGCAAGGTGCAATTCTGAAATTTTTTGCTTTTTCCTGCTCCTCTTAGCATGATAAAGAAGATTCAAAGAGAGTGAGATGCCAGCTCCTTTCATTCAGTCAGTAGCTTCAATCATTTCTGGTATATGAATAACATGATGTTTTTCAATGGCAAAAATCAATGAATATTGCAAATGCACAAACAGTAATTTCTCCGCATTGCAAGGTGCAATTCTGAAATTTTTTGCTTTTTCCTGCTCCTCTTAGCATGATAAAGAAGATTCAAAGAGAGTGAGATGCCAGCTCCTTTCATTCAGTCAGTAGCTTCAATCATTTCTGGACGTTTTTCAATGGCAAAAATCAATGAATATTGTAAATGCACAAACTGTAATTTCTCCGCATTGCAAGGTGCAATTCTGAAATTTTTTGCTTTTTCCTGCTCCTCTTAGCATGATAAAGAAGATTCAAAGAGAGTGAGATGCCAGCTCCTTTCATTCAGTCAGTAGCTTCAGTCATTTCTGGACGTTTTTCAATGGCAAAAATCAATGAATATTGTAAATGCACAAACAGTAATTTCTCCGCATTGCAAGGTGCAATTCTGAAATTTTTTGCTTTTTCCTGCTCCTCTTAGCATGGTAAAGAAGATTCAAAGAGAGTGAGATGCCAGCTCCTTTCATTCAGTCAGTAGCTTCAATCATTTCTGGTATATGAATAACATGATGTTTTTCAATGGCAAAAATCAATGAATATTGTAAATGCACAAACAGTAATTTCTCCGCATTGCAAGGTGCAATTCTGAAATTTTTTGCTTTTTCCTGCTCCTCTTAGCATGATAAAGAAGATTCAAAGAGAGTGAGATGCCAGCTCCTTTCATTCAGTCAGTAGCTTCAATCATTTCTGGACGTTTTTCAATGGCAAAAATCAATGAATATTGTAAATGCACAAACAGTAATTTCTCCACATTGCAAGGTGCAATTCTGAAATTTTTTGCTTTTTCCTGCTCCTCTTAGCATGATAAAGAAGATTCAAAGAGAGTGAGATGCCAGCTCCTTTCATTCAGTCAGTAGCTTCAATCATTTCTGGTATATGAATAACATGATGTTTTTCAATGGCAAAAATCAATGAATATTGTAAATGCACAAACAGTAATTTCTCCGCATTGCAAGTTGCAATTCTGAAATTTTTTGCTTTTTCCTGCTCCTCTTAGCATGATAAAGAAGATTCAAAGAGAGTGAGAATCCAGCTCCTTTCATTCAGTCAGTAGCTTCAATCATTTCTGGACGTTTTTCAATGGCAAAAATCAATGAATATTGTAAATGCACAAACAGTAATTTCTCCGCATTGCAAGGTGCAATTCTGAAATTTTTTGCTTTTTCCTGCTCCTCTTAGCATGATAAAGAAGATTCAAAGAGAGTGAGATGCCAGCTCCTTTCATTCAGTCAGTAGCTTCAATCATTTCTGGACGTTTTTCAATGGCAAAAATCAATGAATATTGTAAATGCACAAACAGTAATTTCTCCGCATTGCAAGATGCAATTCTGAAATTTTTTGCTTTTTCCTGCTCCTCTTAGCATGATAAAGAAGATTCAAAGAGAGTGAGATGCCAGCTCCTTTCATTCAGTCAGCAGCTTCAATCATTTCTGGACGTTTTTCAATGGCAAAAATCAATGAATATTGTAAATGCACAAACAGTAATTTCTCCGCATTGCAAGGTGCAATTCTGAAATTTTTTGCTTTTTCCTGCTCCTCTTAGCATGATAAAGAAGATTCAAAGAGAGTGAGATGCCAGCTCCTTTCATTCAGTCAGTAGCTTCAAACATTTCTGGTATATGAATAACATGATGTTTTTCAATGGCAAAAATCAATGAATATTGTAAATGCACAAACAGTAATTTCTCCGCATTGCAAGATGCAATTCTGAAATTTTTTGCTTTTTCCTGCTCCTCTTAGCATGATAAAGAAGATTCAAAGAGAGTGAGATGCCAGCTCCTTTCATTCAGTCAGCAGCTTCAATCATTTCTGGACGTTTTTCAATGGCAAAAATCAATGAATATTGTAAATGCACAAACAGTAATTTCTCCGCATTGCAAGGTGCAATTCTGAAATTTTTTGCTTTTTCCTGCTCCTCTTAGCATGATAAAGAAGATTCAAAGAGAGTGAGATGCCAGCTCCTTTCATTCAGTCAGTAGCTTCAAACATTTCTGGTATATGAATAACATGATGTTTTTCAATGGCAAAAATCAATGAATATTGTAAATGCACAAACAGTAATTTCTCCGCATTGCAAGGTGCAATTCTGAAATTTTTTGCTTTTTCCTGCTCCTCTTAGCATGATAAAGAAGATTCAAAGAGAGTGAGATGCCAGCTCCTTTCATTCAGTCAGTAGCTTCAATCATTTCTGGACGTTTTTCAATGGCAAAAATCAATGAATATTGTAAATGCACAAACAGTAATTTCTCCGCATTGCAAGGTGCAATTCTGAAATTTTTTGCTTTTTCCTGCTCCTCTTAGCATGATAAAGAAGATTCAAAGAGAGTGAGATGCCAGCTTCTTTCATTCAGTCAGTAGCTTCAAACATTTCTGGGATATGAATAACATGATGTTTTTCAATGGCAAAAATTAATGAATATTGTAAATGCACAAACAGTAATTTCTCCGCATTGCAAGGTGCAATTCTGAAATTTTTTGCTTTTTCCTGCTCCTCTTAGCATGATAAAGAAGATTCAAAGAGAGTGAGATGCCAGCTCCTTTCATTCAGTCAGTAGCTTCAATCATTTCTGGACGTTTTTCAATGGCAAAAATCAATGAATATTGTAAATGCACAAACAGTAATTTCTCCGCATTGCAAGGTGCAATTCTGAAATTTTTTGCTTTTTCCTGCTCCTCTTAGCATGATAAAGAAGATTCAAAGAGAGTGAGATGCCAGCTCCTTTCATTCAGTCAGTAGCTTCAATCATTTCTGGATGTTTTTCAATGGCAAAAATCAATGAATATTGTAAATGCACAAACAGTAATTTCTCCGCATTGCAAGGTGCAATTCTGAAATTTTTTGCTTTTTCCTGCTCCTCTTAGCATGATAAAGAAGATTCAAAGAGAGTGAGATGCCAGCTCCTTTCATTCAGTCAGTAGCTTCAATCATTTCTGGTATATGAATAACATGATGTTTTTCAATGGCAAAAATCAATGAATATTGTAAATGCACAAACAGTAATTTCTCCGCATTGCAAGTTGCAATTCTGAAATTTTTTGCTTTTTCCTGCTCCTCTTAGCATGATAAAGAAGATTCAAAGAGAGTGAGATTCCAGCTCCTTTCATTCAGTCAGTAGCTTCAATCATTTCTGGACGTTTTTCAATGGCAAAAGTCAATGAATATTGTAAATGCACAAACAGTAATTTCTCCGCATTGCAAGGTGCAATTCTGAAATTTTTTGCTTTTTCCTGCTCCTCTTAGCATGATAAAGAAGATTCAAAGAGAGTGAGATGCCAGCTCCTTTCATTCAGTCAGTAGCTTCAATCATTTCTGGACGTTTTTCAATGGCAAAAATCAATGAATATTGTAAATGCACAAACAGTAATTTCTCCGCATTGCAAGATGCAATTCTGAAATTTTTTGCTTTTTCCTGCTCCTCTTAGCATGATAAAGAAGATTCAAAGAGAGTGAGATGCCAGCTCCTTTCATTCAGTCAGTAGCTTCAATCATTTCTGGACGTTTTTCAATGGCAAAAATCAATGAATATTGTAAATGCACAAACAGTAATTTCTCCGCATTGCAAGGTGCAATTCTGAAATTTTTTGCTTTTTCCTGCTCCTCTTAGCATGATAAAGAAGATTCAAAGAGAGTGAGATGCCAGCTCCTTTCATTCAGTCAGTAGCTTCAATCATTTCTGGTATATGAATAACATGATGTTTTTCAATGGCAAAAATCAATGAATATTGTAAATGCACAAACAGTAATTTCTCCGCATTGCAAGGTGCAATTCTGAAATTTTTTGCTTTTTCCTGCTCCTCTTAGCATGATAAAGAAGATTCAAAGAGAGTGAGATGCCAGCTCCTTTCATTCAGTCAGTAGCTTCAATCATTTCTGGACGTTTTTCAATGGCAAAAATCAATGAATATTGTAAATGCACAAACTGTAATTTCTCCGCATTGCAAGGTGCAATTCTGAAATTTTTTGCTTTTTCCTGCTCCTCTTAGCATGATAAAGAAGATTCAAAGAGAGTGAGATGCCAGCTCCTTTCATTCAGTCAGTAGCTTCAGTCATTTCTGGACGTTTTTCAATGGCAAAAATCAATGAATATTGTAAATGCACAAACAGTAATTTCTCCGCATTGCAAGGTGCAATTCTGAAATTTTTTGCTTTTTCCTGCTCCTCTTAGCATGGTAAAGAAGATTCAAAGAGAGTGAGATGCCAGCTCCTTTCATTCAGTCAGTAGCTTCAATCATTTCTGGTATATGAATAACATGATGTTTTTCAATGGCAAAAATCAATGAATATTGTAAATGCACAAACAGTAATTTCTCCGCATTGCAAGGTGCAATTCTGAAATTTTTTGCTTTTTCCTGCTCCTCTTAGCATGATAAAGAAGATTCAAAGAGAGTGAGATGCCAGCTCCTTTCATTAAGTCAGTAGCTTCAATCATTTCTGGACGTTTTTCAATGGCAAAAATCAATGAATATTGTAAATGCACAAACAGTAATTTCTCCGCATTGCAAGGTGCAATTCTGAAATTTTTTGCTTTTTCCTGCTCCTCTTAGCATGATAAAGAAGATTCAAAGAGAGTGAGATGCCAGCTCCTTTCATTCAGTCAGTAGCTTCAATCATTTCTGGTATATGAATAACATGATGTTTTTCAATGGCAAAAATCAATGAATATTGTAAATGCACAAACAGTAATTTCTCCGCATTGCAAGTTGCAATTCTGAAATTTTTTGCTTTTTCCTGCTCCTCTTAGCATGATAAAGAAGATTCAAAGAGAGTGAGATTCCAGCTCCTTTCATTCAGTCAGTAGCTTCAATCATTTCTGGACGTTTTTCAATGGCAAAAATCAATGAATATTGTAAATGCACAAACAGTAATTTCTCCGCATTGCAAGGTGCAATTCCGAAATTTTTTGCTTTTTCCTGCTCCTCTTAGCATGATAAAGAAGATTCAAAGAGAGTGAGATGCCAGCTCCTTTCATTCAGTCAGTAGCTTCAATCATTTCTGGACGTTTTTCAATGGCAAAAATCAATGAATATTGTAAATGCACAAACAGTAATTTCTCCGCATTGCAAGATGCAATTCTGAAATTTTTTGCTTTTTCCTGCTCCTCTTAGCATGATAAAGAAGATTCAAAGAGAGTGAGATGCCAGCTCCTTTCATTCAGTCAGCAGCTTCAATCATTTCTGGACGTTTTTCAATGGCAAAAATCAATGAATATTGTAAATGCACAAACAGTAATTTCTCCGCATTGCAAGGTGCAATTCTGAAATTTTTTGCTTTTTCCTGCTCCTCTTAGCATGATAAAGAAGATTCAAAGAGAGTGAGATGCCAGCTCCTTTCATTCAGTCAGTAGCTTCAATCATTTCTGGTATATGAATAACATGATGTTTTTCAATGGCAAAAATCAATGAATATTGTAAATGCACAAACAGTAATTTCTCCGCATTGCAAGGTGCAATTCTGAAATTTTTTGCTTTTTCCTGCTCCTCTTAGCATGATAAAGAAGATTCAAAGAGAGTGAGATGCCAGCTCCTTTCATTCAGTCAGTAGCTTCAATCATTTCCGGACGTTTTTCAATGGCAAAAATCAATGAATATTGTAAATGCACAAACTGTAATTTCTCCGCATTGCAAGGTGCAATTCTGAAATTTTTTGCTTTTTCCTGCTCCTCTTAGCATGATAAAGAAGATTCAAAGAGAGTGAGATGCCAGCTCCTTTCATTCAGTCAGTAGCTTCAGTCATTTCTGGACGTTTTTCAATGGCAAAAATCAATGAATATTGTAAATGCACAAACAGTAATTTCTCCGCATTGCAAGGTGCAATTCTGAAATTTTTTGCTTTTTCCTGCTCCTCTTAGCATGATAAAGAAGATTCAAAGAGAGTGAGATGCCAGCTCCTTTCATTCAGTCAGTAGCTTCAAACATTTCTGGTATAAACATTTCTGGACGTTTTTCAATGGCAAAAATCAATGAATATTGTAAAAGCACAAACAGTAATATCTCCACATTGCAAGGTGCAATTCTGAAATTTTTTGCTTTTTCCTGCTAATCCTAGCATGATAAAGAAGATTCAAATAGAGTGAGATGCCAGCTCCTTTCATTCAGTCAGTAGCTTCAAACATTTCTGGACGTTTTTCAATGGCAAAATTCAATGAATATTGTAAATGCACAAACAGTAATATCTCCACATTGCCAGGTGCAATTCTGAAATTTTTTGCTTTTTCCTGCTAATCCTAGCATGATAAAGAAGATTCAAAGAGAGTGAGATGCCAGCTCCTTTCATTCAGTCAGTAGCTTCAATCATTTCTGGACGTTTTTCAATGGCAAAAATCAATGAATATTGTAAATGCACAAACAGTAATTTCTCCGCATTGCAAGGTGCAATTCTGAAATTTTTTGCTTTTTCCTGCTCCTCTTAGCATGATAAAGAAGATTCAAAGAGAGTGAGATGCCAGCTCCTTTCATTCAGTCAGTAGCTCCTTTCATTCAGTCAGTAGCTTCAATCATTTCTGGACGTTTTTCAATGGCAAAAATCATTGAATATTGTAAATGCACAAACAGTAATTTCTCCGCATTGCAAGGTGCAATTCTGAAATTTTTTACTTTTTCCTGCTCCTCTTAGCATGATAAAGAAGATTCAAAGAGAGTGAGATGCCAGCTCCTTTCATTCAGTCAGTAGCTTCAATCATTTCTGGTATATGAATAACATGATGTTTTTCAATCGCAAAAATCAATGAATATTGTAAATGCACAAACAGTAATTTCTCCGCATTGCAAGGTGCAATTCTGAAATTTTTTGCTTTCTCCTGCTCCTCTTAGCATGATAAAGAAGATTCAAAGAGAGTGAGATGCCAGCTCCTTTCATTCAGTCAGTAGCTTCAATCATTTCTGGACGTTTTTCAATGGCAAAAATCAATGAATATTGTAAATGCACAAACAGTAATTTCTCCGCATTGCAAGGTGCAATTCTGAAATTTTTTGCTTTTTCCTGCTCCTTTTAGCATGATAAAGAAGATTCAAAGAGAGTGAGATGCCAGATCCTTTCCTTCAGTCAGTAGCTTCAATCATTTCTGGTATATGAATAACATGATGTTTTTCAATGGCAAAAATCAATGAATTTTGTAAATGCACAAACCGTAATTTCTCCGCATTGCAAGGCGCAATTCTGAAATTTTTTGCTTTTTCCTGCTCCTCTTAGCATGATAAAGAAGATTCAAAGAGAGTGAGATGCCAGCTCCTTTCATTCAGTCAGTAGCTTCAATCATTTCTGGACATTTTTCAATGGCAAAAATCAATGAATATTGTAAATGCACAAACAGTAATTTCTCCGCATTGCAAGGTGCAATTCTGAAATTTTTTGCTTTTTCCTGCTCCTCTTAGCATGATAAAGAAGATTCAAAGAGAGTGAGATGCCAGCTCCTTTCATTCAGTCAGTAGCTTCAATCATTTCTGGACGTTTTTCAATGGCAAAAATCAATGAATATTGTAAATGCACAAACAGTAATTTCTCCGCATTGCAAGGTGCAATTCTGAAATTTTTTGCTTTTTCCTGCTCCTCTTAGCATGATAAAGAAGATTCAAAGAGAGTGAGATGCCAGCTCCTTTCATTCAGTCAGTACCTTCAATTATTTCTGGACCTTTTTCAATGGCAAAAATCAATGAATATTGTAAATGCACAAACAGTAATTTCTCCGCATTGCAAGGTGCAATTCTGAAATTTTTTGCTTTTTCCTGCTCCTCTTAGCATGATAAAGAAGATTCAAAGAGAGTGAGATGCCAGCTCCTTTCATTCAGTCAGTAGCTTCAATCATTTCTGGACGTTTTTCAATGGCAAAAATCAATGAATATTGTAAATGCACAAACTGTAATTTCTCCGCATTGCAAGGTGCAATTCTGAAATTTTTTCCTTTTTCCTGCTCCTCTTAGCATGATAAAGAAGATTCAAAGAGAGTGAGATGCCAGCTCCTTTCATTCAGTCAGTAGCTTCAATCATTTCTGGTATATGAATAACATGATGTTTTTCAATAGCAAAAATCAATGAATATTGTAAATGCACAAACAGTAATTTCTCCGCATTGCAAGGTGCAATTCTGAAATTTTTTGCTTTTTCCTGCTCCTCTTAGCATGATAAAGAAGATTCAAAGAGAGTGAGATGCCAGCTCCTTTCATTCAGTCAGTAGCTTCAATCATTTCTGGACGTTTTTCAATGGCAAAAATCAATGAATATTGTAAATGCACAAACAGTAATTTCTCCGCATTGCAAGGTGCAATTCTGAAATTTTTTACTTTTTCCTGCTCCTCTTAGCATGATAAAGAAGATTCAAAGAGAGTGAGATGCCAGCTCCTTTCATTCAGTCAGTAGCTTCAATCATTTCTGGTATATGAATAACATGATGTTTTTCAATCGCAAAAATCAATGAATATTGTAAATGCACAAACAGTAATTTCTCCGCATTGCAAGGTGCAATTCTGAAATTTTTTGCTTTTTCCTGCTCCTCTTAGCATGATAAAGAAGATTCAAAGAGAGTGAGATGCCAGCTCCTTTCATTCAGTCAGTAGCTTCAATCATTTCTGGACGTTTTTCAATGGCAAAAATCAATGAATATTGTAAATGCACAAACAGTAATTTCTCCGCATTGCAAGGTGCAATTCTGAAATTTTTTGCTTTTTCCTGCTCCTCTAAGCATGATAAAGAAGATTCAAAGAGAGTGAGATGCCATATCCTTTCCTTCAGTCAGTAGCTTCAATCATTTCTGGTATATGAATAACATGATGTTTTTCAATGGCAAAAATCAATGAATTTTGTAAATGCACAAACAGTAATTTCTCCGCATTGCAAGGCGCAATTCTGAAATTTTTTGCTTTTTCCTGCTCCTCTTAGCATGATAAAGAAGATTCAAAGAGAGTGAGATGCCAGCTCCTTTCATTCAGTCAGTAGCTTCAATCATTTCTGGACATTTTTCAATGGCAAAAATCAATGAATATTGTAAATGCACAAACAGTAATTTCTCCGCATTGCAAGGTGCAATTCTGAAATTTTTTGCTTTTTCCTGCTCCTCTTAGCATGATAAAGAAGATTCAAAGAGAGTGAGATGCCAGCTCCTTTCATTCAGTCAGTACCTTCAATCATTTCTGGACGTTTTTCAATGGCAAAAATCAATGAATATTGTAAATGCACAAACAGTAATTTCTCCGCATTGCAAGGTGCAATTCTGAAATTTTTTGCTTTTTCCTGCTCCTCTTAGCATGATAAAGAAGATTCAAAGAGAGTGAGATGCCAGCTCCTTTCATTCAGTCAGTAGCTTCAATCATTTCTGGACGTTTTTCAATGGCAAAAATCAATGAATATTGTAAATGCACAAACTGTAATTTCTCCGCATTGCAAGGTGCAATTCTGAAATTTTTTGCTTTTTCCTGCTCCTCTTAGCATGATAAAGAAGATTCAAAGAGAGTGAGATGCCAGCTCCTTTCATTCAGTCAGTAGCTTCAATCATTTCTGGTATATGAATAACATGATGTTTTTCAATAGCAAAAATCAATGAATATTGTAAATGCACAAACAGTAATTTCTCCGCATTGCAAGGTGCAATTCTGAAATTTTTTGCTTTTTCCTGCTCCTCTTAGCATGATAAAGAAGATTCAAAGAGAGTGAGATGCCAGCTCCTTTCATTCAGTCAGTAGCTTCAATCATTTCTGGACGTTTTTCAATGGCAAAAATCAATGAATATTGTAAATGCACAAACAGTAATTTCTCCGCATTGCAAGGTGCAATTCTGAAATTTTTTGCTTTCTCCTGCTCCTCTTAGCATGATAAACAAGATTCAAAGAGAGTGAGATGCCAGCTCCTTTCATTCAGTCAGTAGCTTCAATCATTTCTGGACGTTTTTCAATGGCAAAAATCATTGAATATTGTAAATGCACAAACAGTAATTTCTCCGCATTGCAAGGTGCAATTCTGAAATTTTTTGCTTTTTCCTGCTCCTCTTAGCATGATAAAGAAGATTCAAAGAGAGTGAGATGCCAGCTCCTTTCATTCAGTCAGTAGCTTCAATCATTTCTGGTATATGAATAACATGATGTTTTTCAATCGCAAAAATCAATGAATATTGTAAATGCACAAACAGTAATTTCTCCGCATTGCAAGGTGCAATTCTGAAATTTTTTGCTTTCTCCTGCTCCTCTTAGCATGATAAAGAAGATTCAAAGAGAGTGAGATGCCAGCTCCTTTCATTCAGTCAGTAGCTTCAATCATTTCTGGACGTTTTTCAATGGCAAAAATCAATGAATATTGTAAATGCACAAACAGTAATTTCTCCGCATTGCAAGGTGCAATTCTGAAATTTTTTGCTTTTTCCTGCTCCTCTTAGCATGATAAAGAAGATTCAAAGAGAGTGAGATGCCAGATCCTTTCCTTCAGTCAGTAGCTTCAATCATTTCTGGTATATGAATAACATGATGTTTTTCAATGGCAAAAATCAATGAATTTTGTAAATGCACAAACAGTAATTTCTCCGCATTGCAAGGCGCAATTCTGAAATTTTTTGCTTTTTCCTGCTCCTCTTAGCATGATAAAGAAGATTCAAAGAGAGTGAGATGCCAGCTCCTTTCATTCAGTCAGTAGCTTCAATCATTTCTGGACATTTTTCAATGGCAAAAATCAATGAATATTGTAAATGCACAAACAGTAATTTCTCCGCATTGCAAGGTGCAATTCTGAAATTTTTTGCTTTTTCCTGCTCCTCTTAGCATGATAAAGAAGATTCAAAGAGAGTGAGATGCCAGCTCCTTTCATTCAGTCAGTACCTTCAATCATTTCTGGACGTTTTTCAATGGCAAAAATCAATGAATATTGTAAATGCACAAACAGTAATTTCTCCGCATTGCAAGGTGCAATTCTGAAATTTTTTGCTTTTTCCTGCTCCTCTTAGCATGATAAAGAAGATTCAAAGAGAGTGAGATGCCAGCTCCTTTCATTCAGTCAGTAGCTTCAATCATTTCTGGACGTTTTTCAATGGCAAAAATCAATGAATATTGTAAATGCACAAACAGTAATTTCTCCGCATTGCAAGGTGCAATTCTGAAATTTTTTGCTTTTTCCTGCTCCTCTTAGCATGATAAAGAAGATTCAAAGAGAGTGAGATGCCAGATCCTTTCCTTCAGTCAGTAGCTTCAATCATTTCTGGTATATGAATAACATGATGTTTTTCAATGGCAAAAATCAATGAATTTTGTAAATGCACAAACAGTAATTTCTCCGCATTGCAAGGCGCAATTCTGAAATTTTTTGCTTTTTCCTGCTCCTCTTAGCATGATAAAGAAGATTCAAAGAGAGTGAGATGCCAGCTCCTTTCATTCAGTCAGTAGCTTCAATCATTTCTGGACATTTTTCAATGGCAAAAATCAATGAATATTGTAAATGCACAAACAGTAATTTCTCCGCATTGCAAGGTGCAATTCTGAAATTTTTTGCTTTTTCCTGCTCCTCTTAGCATGATAAAGAAGATTCAAAGAGAGTGAGATGCCAGCTCCTTTCATTCAGTCAGTAGCTTCAATCATTTCTGGACGTTTTTCAATGGCAAAAATCAATGAATATTGTAAATGCACAAACAGTAATTTCTCCGCATTGCAAGGTGCAATTCTGAAATTTTTTGCTTTTTCCTGCTCCTCTTAGCATGATAAAGAAGATTCAAAGAGAGTGAGATGCCAGCTCCTTTCATTCAGTCAGTAGCTTCAATCATTTCTGGACGTTTTTCAATGGCAAAAATCAATGAATATTGTAAATGCACAAACAGTAATTTCTCCGCATTGCAAGGTGCAATTCTGAAATTTTTTGCTTTTTCCTGCTCCTCTTAGCATGATAAAGAAGATTCAAAGAGAGTGAGATGCCAGCTCCTTTCATTCAGTCAGTAGCTTCAATCATTTCTGGACGTTTTTCAATGGCAAAAATCAATGAATATTGTAAATGCACAAACAGTAATTTCTCCGCATTGCAAGGTGCAATTCTGAAATTTTTTGCTTTTTCCTGCTCCTCTTAGCATGATAAAGAAGATTCAAAGAGAGTGAGATGCCAGCTCCTTTCATTCAGTCAGTAGCTTCAATCATTTCTGGACGTTTTTCAATGGCAAAAATCAATGAATATTGTAAATGCACAAACAGTAATTTCTCCGCATTGCAAGGTGCAATTCTGAAATTTTTTGCTTTTTCCTGCTCCTCTTAGCATGATAAAGAAGATTCAAAGAGAGTGAGATGCCAGATCCTTTCCTTCAGTCAGTAGCTTCAATCATTTCTGGTATATGAATAACATGATGTTTTTCAATGGCAAAAATCAATGAATTTTGTAAATGCACAAACAGTAATTTCTCCGCATTGCAAGGCGCAATTCTGAAATTTTTTGCTTTTTCCTGCTCCTCTTAGCATGATAAAGAAGATTCAAAGAGAGTGAGATGCCAGCTCCTTTCATTCAGTCAGTAGCTTCAATCATTTCTGGACATTTTTCAATGGCAAAAATCAATGAATATTGTAAATGCACAAACAGTAATTTCTCCGCATTGCAAGGTGCAATTCTGAAATTTTTTGCTTTTTCCTGCTCCTCTTAGCATGATAAAGAAGATTCAAAGAGAGTGAGATGCCAGCTCCTTTCATTCAGTCAGTAGCTTCAATCATTTCTGGACGTTTTTCAATGGCAAAAATCAATGAATATTGTAAATGCACAAACAGTAATTTCTCCGCATTGCAATGTGCAATTCTGAAATTTTTTGCTTTTTCCTGCTCCTCTTAGCATGATAAAGAAGATTCAAAGAGAGTGAGATGCCAGCTCCTTTCATTCAGTCAGTAGCTTCAAACATTTCTGGTACATGAATAACATGATGTTTTTCAATGGCAAAAATCAATGAATATTGTAAATGCACAAACAGTAATTTCTCCGCATTGCAAAGTGCAATTCTGAAATTTTTTGCTTTTTCCTCCTCCTCTTAGCATGGTAAAGAAGATTCAAAGAGAGTGAGATGCCAGCTCCTTTCGTTCAGTCAGTAGCTTCAATCATTTCTGGACGTTTTTCAATGGCAAAAATCATTGAATATTATAAATGCACAAACAGTAATTTCTCCGCATTGCAAGGTGCAATTCTGAAATTTTTTACTTTTTCCTGCTCCTCTTAGCATGATAAAGAAGATTCAAAGAGAGTGAGATGCCAGCTCCTTTCATTCAGTCAGTAGCTTCAATCATTTCTGGTATATGAATAACATGATGTTTTTCAATGGCAAAAATCAATGAATATTGTAAATGCACAAACAGTAATTTCTCCGCATTGCAAGGTGCAATTCTGAAATTTTTTGCTTTTTCCTGCTCCTCTTAGCATGATAAAGAAGATTCAAAGAGAGTGAGATGCCAGCTCCTTTCATTCAGTCAGTAGCTTCAATCATTTCTGGACGTTTTTCAATGGCAAAAATCAATGAATATTGTAAATGCACAAACAGTAATTTCTCCGCATTGCAAGGTGCAATTCTGAAATTTTTTGCTTTTTCCTGCTCCTCTTAGCATGATAAAGAAGATTCAAAGAGAGTGAGATGCCAGCTCCTTTCATTCAGTCAGTAGCTTCAATCATTTCTGGACGTTTTTCAATGGCAAAAATCAATGAATATTGTAAATGCACAAACAGTAATTTCTCCGCATTGCAAGGTGCAATTCTGAAATTTTTTGCTTTTTCCTGCTCCTCTTAGCATGATAAAGAAGATTCAAAGAGAGTGAGATGCCAGCTCCTTTCATTCAGTCAGTAGCTTCAATCATTTCTGGACGTTTTTCAATGGCAAAAATCAATGAATATTGTAAATGCACAAACAGTAATTTCTCCGCATTGCAAGGTGCAATTCTGAAATTTTTTGCTTTTTCCTGCTCCTCTTAGCATGATAAAGAAGATTCAAAGAGAGTGAGATGCCAGCTCCTTTCATTCAGTCAGTAGCTTCAATCATTTCTGGACGTTTTTCAATGGCAAAAATCAATGAATATTGTAAATGCACAAACAGTAATTTCTCCGCATTGCAAGGTGCAATTCTGAAATTTTTTGCTTTTTCCTGCTCCTCTTAGCATGATAAAGAAGATTCAAAGAGAGTGAGATGCCAGATCCTTTCCTTCAGTCAGTAGCTTCAATCATTTCTGGTATATGAATAACATGATGTTTTTCAATGGCAAAAATCAATGAATTTTGTAAATGCACAAACAGTAATTTCTCCGCATTGCAAGGCGCAATTCTGAAATTTTTTGCTTTTTCCTGCTCCTCTTAGCATGATAAAGAAGATTCAAAGAGAGTGAGATGCCAGCTCCTTTCATTCAGTCAGTAGCTTCAATCATTTCTGGACATTTTTCAATGGCAAAAATCAATGAATATTGTAAATGCACAAACAGTAATTTCTCCGCATTGCAAGGTGCAATTCTGAAATTTTTTGCTTTTTCCTGCTCCTCTTAGCATGATAAAGAAGATTCAAAGAGAGTGAGATGCCAGCTCCTTTCATTCAGTCAGTAGCTTCAATCATTTCTGGACGTTTTTCAATGGCAAAAATCAATGAATATTGTAAATGCACAAACAGTAATTTCTCCGCATTGCAAGGTGCAATTCTGAAATTTTTTGCTTTTCCTGCTCCTCTTAGCATGATAAAGAAGATTCAAAGAGAGTGAGATGCCAGCTCCTTTCATTCAGTCAGTAGCTTCAATCATTTCTGGACGTTTTTCAATGGCAAAAATCAATGAATATTGTAAATGCACAAACAGTAATTTCTCCGCATTGCAATGTGCAATTCTGAAATTTTTTGCTTTTTCCTGCTCCTCTTAGCATGATAAAGAAGATTCAAAGAGAGTGAGATGCCAGCTCCTTTCATTCAGTCAGTAGCTTCAAACATTTCTGGTACATGAATAACATGATGTTTTTCAATGGCAAAAATCAATGAATATTGTAAATGCACAAACAGTAATTTCTCCGCATTGCAAAGTGCAATTCTGAAATTTTTTGCTTTTTCCTCCTCCTCTTAGCATGGTAAAGAAGATTCAAAGAGAGTGAGATGCCAGCTCCTTTCGTTCAGTCAGTAGCTTCAATCATTTCTGGACGTTTTTCAATGGCAAAAATCATTGAATATTATAAATGCACAAACAGTAATTTCTCCGCATTGCAAGGTGCAATTCTGAAATTTTTTACTTTTTCCTGCTCCTCTTAGCATGATAAAGAAGATTCAAAGAGAGTGAGATGCCAGCTCCTTTCATTCAGTCAGTAGCTTCAATCATTTCTGGTATATGAATAACATGATGTTTTTCAATGGCAAAAATCAATGAATATTGTAAATGCACAAACAGTAATTTCTCCGCATTGCAAGGTGCAATTCTGAAATTTTTTGCTTTTTCCTGCTCCTCTTAGCATGATAAAGAAGATTCAAAGAGAGTGAGATGCCAGCTCCTTTCATTCAGTCAGTAGCTTCAATCATTTCTGGACGTTTTTCAATGGCAAAAATCAATGAATATTGTAAATGCACAAACAGTAATTTCTCCGCATTGCAAGGTGCAATTCTGAAATTTTTTGGTTTTTCCTGCTCCGCTTAGCATGATAAACAAGATTCAAAGACAATGAGATGCCAGCTCATTTCATTCAGTCAGTAGCTTCAATCATTTCTGGACGTTTTTCAATGGCAAAAATCATTGAATATTGTAAATGCACAAACAGTAATTTCTCCGCATTGCAAGGTGCAATTCTGAAATTTTTTGCTTTTTCCTGCTCCTCTTAGCATGATAAAGAAGATTCAAAGAGAGTGAGATGCCAGCTCCTTTCATTCAGTCAGTAGCTTCAATCATTTCTGGACGTTTTTCAATGGCAAAAATCAATGAATATTGTAAATGCACAAACAGTAATTTCTCCGCATTGCAAGGTGCAATTCTGAAATTTTTTGCTTTTTCCCGCTCCTCTAAGCATGATAAAGAAGATTCAAAGAGAGTGAGATGCCAGATCCTTTCCTTCAGTCAGTAGCTTCAATCATTTCTGGTATATGAATAACATGATGTTTTTCAATGGCAAAAATCAATGAATTTTGTAAATGCACAAACAGTAATTTCTCCGCATTGCAAGGTGCAATTCTGAAATTTTTTGCTTTTTCCTGCTCCTCTTAGCATGATAAAGAAGATTCAAAGAGAGTGAGATGCCAGCTCCTTTCATTCAGTCAGTAGCTTCAATCATTTCTGGACGTTTTTCAATGGCAAAAATCAATGAATATTGTAAATGCACAAACAGTAATTTCTCCGCATTGCAAGGTGCAATTCTGAAATTTTTTGCTTTTTCCTGCTCCTCTTAGCATGATAAAGAAGATTCAAAGAGAGTGAGATGCCAGCTCCTTTCATTCAGTCAGTACCTTCAATCATTTCTGGACGTTTTTCAATGGCAAAAATCAATGAATATTGTAAATGCACAAACAGTAATTTCTCCGCATTGCAAGGTGCAATTCTGAAATTTTTTGCTTTTTCCTGCTCCTCTTAGCATGATAAAGAAGATTCAAAGAGAGTGAGATGCCAGCTCCTTTCATTCAGTCAGTAGCTTCAATCATTTCTGGACGTTTTTCAATGGCAAAAATCAATGAATATTGTAAATGCACAAACTGTAATTTCTCCGCATTGCAAGGTGCAATTCTGAAATTTTTTGCTTTTTCCTGCTCCTCTTAGCATGATAAAGAAGATTCAAAGAGAGTGAGATGCCAGCTCCTTTCATTCAGTCAGTAGCTTCAATCATTTCTGGTATATGAATAACATGATGTTTTTCAATAGCAAAAATCAATGAATATTGTAAATGCACAAACAGTAATTTCTCCGCATTGCAAGGTGCAATTCTGAAATTTTTTGCTTTTTCCTGCTCCTCTTAGCATGATAAAGAAGATTCAAAGAGAGTGAGATGCCAGCTCCTTTCATTCAGTCAGTAGCTTCAATCATTTCTGGATGTTTTTCAATGGCAAAAATCAATGAATATTGTAAATGCACAAACAGTAATTTCTCCGCATTGCAAGGTGCAATTCTGAAATTTTTTACTTTTTCCTGCTCCTCTTAGCATGATAAAGAAGATTCAAAGAGAGTGAGATGCCAGCTCCTTTCATTCAGTCAGTAGCTTCAATCATTTCTGGTATATGAATAACATGATGTTTTTCAATCGCAAAAATCAATGAATATTGTAAATGCACAAACAGTAATTTCTCCGCATTGCAAGGTGCAATTCTGAAATTTTTTGCTTTTTCCTGCTCCTCTTTGCATGATAAAGAAGATTCAAAGAGAGTGAGATGCCAGCTCCTTTCATTCAGTCAGTAGCTTCAATCATTTCTGGACGTTTTTCAATGGCAAAAATCAATGAATATTGTAAATGCACAAACAGTAATTTCTCCGCATTGCAAGGTGCAATTCTGAAATTTTTTGCTTTTTCCTGCTCCTCTAAGCATGATAAAGAAGATTCAAAGAGAGTGAGATGCCAGATCCTTTCCTTCAGTCAGTAGCTTCAATCATTTCTGGTATATGAATAACATGATGTTTTTCAATTGCAAAAATCAATGAATTTTGTAAATGCACAAACAGTAATTTCTCCGCATTGCAAGGCGCAATTCTGAAATTTTTTGCTTTTTCCTGCTCCTCTTAGCATGATAAAGAAGATTCAAAGAGAGTGAGATGCCAGCTCCTTTCATTCAGTCAGTAGCTTCAATCATTTCTGGACATTTTTCAATGGCAAAAATCAATGAATATTGTAAATGCACAAACAGTAATTTCTCCGCATTGCAAGGTGCAATTCTGAAATTTTTTGCTTTTTCCTGCTCCTCTTAGCATGATAAAGAAGATTCAAAGAGAGTGAGATGCCAGCTCCTTTCATTCAGTCAGTAGCTTCAATCATTTCTGGACGTTTTTCAATGGCAAAAATCAATGAATATTGTAAATGCACAAACAGTAATTTCTCCGCATTGCAAGGTGCAATTCTGAAATTTTTTGCTTTTTCCTGCTCCTCTTAGCATGATAAAGAAGATTCAAAGAGAGTGAGATGCCAGCTCCTTTCATTCAGTCAGTAGCTTCAAACATTTCTGGTACATGAATAACATGATGTTTTTCAATGGCAAAAATCAATGAATATTGTAAATGCACAAACAGTACTGACTGAATGAAAGGAGCTGGCATCTCACTCTCTTTGAATCTTCTTTATCATGCTAAGAGGAGCAGGAAAAAGCAAAAAATTTCAGAATTGCACCTTGCAATGCGGAGAAATTACTGTTTGTGCATTTACAATATTCATTGATTTTTGCCATTGAAAAACGTCCAGAAATGATTGAAGCTACTGACTGAATGAAAGGAGCTGGCATCTCACTCTCTTTGAATCTTCTTTATCATGCTAAGAGGAGCAGGAAAAAGCAAAAAATTTCAGAATTGCACCTTGCAATGCGGAGAAATTACTGTTTGTGCATTTACAATATTCATTGATTTTTGCCATTGAAAAATGTCCAGAAATGATTGAAGCTACTGACTGAATGAAAGGAGCTGGCATCTCACTCTCTTTGAATCTTCTTTATCATGCTAAGAGGAGCAGGAAAAAGCAAAAAATTTCAGAATTGCGCCTTGCAATGCGGAGAAATTACTGTTTGTGCATTTGTGCTAAGAGGAGCAGGAAAAAGTAAAAAATTTCAGAATTGCACCTTGCAATGCGGAGAAATTACTGTTTGTGCATTTACAATATTCAATGATTTTTGCCATTGAAAAACGTCCAGAAATGATTGAAGCTACTGACTGAATGAAATGAGCTGGCATCTCATTGTCTTTGAATCTTGTTTATCATGCTAAGCGGAGCAGGAAAAACCAAAAAATTTCAGAATTGCACCTTGCAATGCGGAGAAATTACTGTTTGTGCATTTACAATATTCATTGATTTTTGCCATTGAAAAACGTCCAGAAATGATTGAAGCTACTGACTGAATGAAAGGAGCTGGCATCTCACTCTCTTTGAATCTTCTTTATCATGCTAAGAGGAGCAGGAAAAAGCAAAAAATTTCAGAATTGCACCTTGCAATGCGGAGAAATTACTGTTTGTGCATTTACAATATTCATTGATTTTTGCCATTGAAAAACATCATGTTATTCATATACCAGAAATGATTGAAGCTACTGACTGAATGAAAGGAGCTGGCATCTCACTCTCTTTGAATCTTCTTTATCATGCTAAGAGGAGCAGGAAAAAGTAAAAAATTTCAGAATTGCACCTTGCAATGCGGAGAAATTACTGTTTGTGCATTTATAATATTCAATGATTTTTGCCATTGAAAAACGTCCAGAAATGATTGAAGCTACTGACTGAACGAAAGGAGCTGGCATCTCACTCTCTTTGAATCTTCTTTACCATGCTAAGAGGAGGAGGAAAAAGCAAAAAATTTCAGAATTGCACTTTGCAATGCGGAGAAATTACTGTTTGTGCATTTACAATATTCATTGATTTTTGCCATTGAAAAACATCATGTTATTCATGTACCAGAAATGTTTGAAGCTACTGACTGAATGAAAGGAGCTGGCATCTCACTCTCTTTGAATCTTCTTTATCATGCTAAGAGGAGCAGGAAAAAGCAAAAAATTTCAGAATTGCACCTTGCAATGCGGAGAAATTACTGTTTGTGCATTTACAATATTCATTGATTTTTGCCATTGAAAAACGTCCAGAAATGATTGAAGCTACTGACTGAATGAAAGGAGCTGGCAATTCACTCTCTTTGAATCTTCTTTATCATGCTAAGAGGAGCAGGAAAAAGCAAAAAATTTCAGAATTGCACCTTGCAATGCGGAGAAATTACTGTTTGTGCATTTACAATATTCATTGATTTTTGCCATTGAAAAATGTCCAGAAATGATTGAAGCTACTGACTGAATGAAAGGAGCTGGCATCTCACTCTCTTTGAATCTTCTTTATCATGCTAAGAGGAGCAGGAAAAAGCAAAAAATTTCAGAATTGCGCCTTGCAATGCGGAGAAATTACTGTTTGTGCATTTACAAAATTCATTGATTTTTGCAATTGAAAAACATCATGTTATTCATATACCAGAAATGATTGAAGCTACTGACTGAAGGAAAGGATCTGGCATCTCACTCTCTTTGAATCTTCTTTATCATGCTTAGAGGAGCAGGAAAAAGCAAAAAATTTCAGAATTGCACCTTGCAATGCGGAGAAATTACTGTTTGTGCATTTACAATATTCATTGATTTTTGCCATTGAAAAACGTCCAGAAATGATTGAAGCTACTGACTGAATGAAAGGAGCTGGCATCTCACTCTCTTTGAATCTTCTTTATCATGCAAAGAGGAGCAGGAAAAAGCAAAAAATTTCAGAATTGCACCTTGCAATGCGGAGAAATTACTGTTTGTGCATTTACAATATTCATTGATTTTTGCGATTGAAAAACATCATGTTATTCATATACCAGAAATGATTGAAGCTACTGACTGAATGAAAGGAGCTGGCATCTCACTCTCTTTGAATCTTCTTTATCATGCTAAGAGGAGCAGGAAAAAGTAAAAAATTTCAGAATTGCACCTTGCAATGCGGAGAAATTACTGTTTGTGCATTTACAATATTCATTGATTTTTGCCATTGAAAAACATCCAGAAATGATTGAAGCTACTGACTGAATGAAAGGAGCTGGCATCTCACTCTCTTTGAATCTTCTTTATCATGCTAAGAGGAGCAGGAAAAAGCAAAAAATTTCAGAATTGCACCTTGCAATGCGGAGAAATTACTGTTTGTGCATTTACAATATTCATTGATTTTTGCTATTGAAAAACATCATGTTATTCATATACCAGAAATGATTGAAGCTACTGACTGAATGAAAGGAGCTGGCATCTCACTCTCTTTGAATCTTCTTTATCATGCTAAGAGGAGCAGGAAAAAGCAAAAAATTTCAGAATTGCACCTTGCAATGCGGAGAAATTACAGTTTGTGCATTTACAATATTCATTGATTTTTGCCATTGAAAAACGTCCAGAAATGATTGAAGCTACTGACTGAATGAAAGGAGCTGGCATCTCACTCTCTTTGAATCTTCTTTATCATGCTAAGAGGAGCAGGAAAAAGCAAAAAATTTCAGAATTGCACCTTGCAATGCGGAGAAATTACTGTTTGTGCATTTACAATATTCATTGATTTTTGCCATTGAAAAACGTCCAGAAATGATTGAAGCTACTGACTGAATGAAAGGAGCTGGCAATTCACTCTCTTTGAATCTTCTTTATCATGCTAAGAGGAGCAGGAAAAAGCAAAAAATTTCAGAATTGCACCTTGCAATGCGGAGAAATTACTGTTTGTGCATTTACAATATTCATTGATTTTTGCCATTGAAAAATGTCCAGAAATGATTGAAGCTACTGACTGAATGAAAGGAGCTGGCATCTCACTCTCTTTGAATCTTCTTTATCATGCTAAGAGGAGCAGGAAAAAGCAAAAAATTTCAGAATTGCGCCTTGCAATGCGGAGAAATTACTGTTTGTGCATTTACAAAATTCATTGATTTTTGCAATTGAAAAACATCATGTTATTCATATACCAGAAATGATTGAAGCTACTGACTGAAGGAAAGGATCTGGCATCTCACTCTCTTTGAATCTTCTTTATCATGCTTAGAGGAGCAGGAAAAAGCAAAAAATTTCAGAATTGCACCTTGCAATGCGGAGAAATTACTGTTTGTGCATTTACAATATTCATTGATTTTTGCCATTGAAAAACGTCCAGAAATGATTGAAGCTACTGACTGAATGAAAGGAGCTGGCATCTCACTCTCTTTGAATCTTCTTTATCATGCAAAGAGGAGCAGGAAAAAGCAAAAAATTTCAGAATTGCACCTTGCAATGCGGAGAAATTACTGTTTGTGCATTTACAATATTCATTGATTTTTGCGATTGAAAAACATCATGTTATTCATATACCAGAAATGATTGAAGCTACTGACTGAATGAAAGGAGCTGGCATCTCACTCTCTTTGAATCTTCTTTATCATGCTAAGAGGAGCAGGAAAAAGTAAAAAATTTCAGAATTGCACCTTGCAATGCGGAGAAATTACTGTTTGTGCATTTACAATATTCATTGATTTTTGCCATTGAAAAACATCCAGAAATGATTGAAGCTACTGACTGAATGAAAGGAGCTGGCATCTCACTCTCTTTGAATCTTCTTTATCATGCTAAGAGGAGCAGGAAAAAGCAAAAAATTTCAGAATTGCACCTTGCAATGCGGAGAAATTACTGTTTGTGCATTTACAATATTCATTGATTTTTGCTATTGAAAAACATCATGTTATTCATATACCAGAAATGATTGAAGCTACTGACTGAATGAAAGGAGCTGGCATCTCACTCTCTTTGAATCTTCTTTATCATGCTAAGAGGAGCAGGAAAAAGCAAAAAATTTCAGAATTGCACCTTGCAATGCGGAGAAATTACAGTTTGTGCATTTACAATATTCATTGATTTTTGCCATTGAAAAACGTCCAGAAATGATTGAAGCTACTGACTGAATGAAAGGAGCTGGCATCTCACTCTCTTTGAATCTTCTTTATCATGCTAAGAGGAGCAGGAAAAAGCAAAAAATTTCAGAATTGCACCTTGCAATGCGGAGAAATTACTGTTTGTGCATTTACAATATTCATTGATTTTTGCCATTGAAAAACGTCCAGAAATGATTGAAGGTACTGACTGAATGAAAGGAGCTGGCATCTCACTCTCTTTGAATCTTCTTTATCATGCTAAGAGGAGCAGGAAAAAGCAAAAAATTTCAGAATTGCACCTTGCAATGCGGAGAAATTACTGTTTGTGCATTTACAATATTCATTGATTTTTGCCATTGAAAAACGTCCAGAAATGATTGAAGCTACTGACTGAATGAAAGGAGCTGGCATCTCACTCTCTTTGAATCTTCTTTATCATGCTAAGAGGAGCAGGAAAAAGCAAAAAATTTCAGAATTGCACCTTGCAATGCGGAGAAATTACTGTTTGTGCATTTACAAAATTCATTGATTTTTGCCATTGAAAAACATCATGTTATTCATATACCAGAAATGATTGAAGCTACTGACTGAAGGAAAGGATCTGGCATCTCACTCTCTTTGAATCTTCTTTATCATGCTTAGAGGAGCGGGAAAAAGCAAAAAATTTCAGAATTGCACCTTGCAATGCGGAGAAATTACTGTTTGTGCATTTACAATATTCATTGATTTTTGCCATTGAAAAACGTCCAGAAATGATTGAAGCTACTGACTGAATGAAAGGAGCTGGCATCTCACTCTCTTTGAATCTTCTTTATCATGCTAAGAGGAGCAGGAAAAAGCAAAAAATTTCAGAATTGCACCTTGCAATGCGGAGAAATTACTGTTTGTGCATTTACAATATTCATTGATTTTTGCAATTGAAAAACATCATGTTATTCATATACCAGAAATGATTGAAGCTACTGACTGAATGAAAGGAGCTGGCATCTCACTCTCTTTGAATCTTCTTTATCATGCTAAGAGGAGCAGGAAAAAGTAAAAAATTTCAGAATTGCACCTTGCAATGCGGAGAAATTACTGTTTGTGCATTTACAATATTCAATGATTTTTGCCATTGAAAAACGTCCAGAAATGATTGAAGCTACTGACTGAATGAAATGAGCTGGCATCTCATTGTCTTTGAATCTTGTTTATCATGCTAAGCGGAGCAGGAAAAACCAAAAAATTTCAGAATTGCACCTTGCAATGCGGAGAAATTACTGTTTGTGCATTTACAATATTCATTGATTTTTGCCATTGAAAAACGTCCAGAAATGATTGAAGCTACTGACTGAATGAAAGGAGCTGGCATCTCACTCTCTTTGAATCTTCTTTATCATGCTAAGAGGAGCAGGAAAAAGCAAAAAATTTCAGAATTGCACCTTGCAATGCGGAGAAATTACTGTTTGTGCATTTACAATATTCATTGATTTTTGCCATTGAAAAACATCATGTTATTCATATACCAGAAATGATTGAAGCTACTGACTGAATGAAAGGAGCTGGCATCTCACTCTCTTTGAATCTTCTTTATCATGCTAAGAGGAGCAGGAAAAAGTAAAAAATTTCAGAATTGCACCTTGCAATGCGGAGAAATTACTGTTTGTGCATTTATAATATTCAATGATTTTTGCCATTGAAAAACGTCCAGAAATGATTGAAGCTACTGACTGAACGAAAGGAGCTGGCATCTCACTCTCTTTGAATCTTCTTTACCATGCTAAGAGGAGGAGGAAAAAGCAAAAAATTTCAGAATTGCACTTTGCAATGCGGAGAAATTACTGTTTGTGCATTTACAATATTCATTGATTTTTGCCATTGAAAAACATCATGTTATTCATGTACCAGAAATGTTTGAAGCTACTGACTGAATGAAAGGAGCTGGCATCTCACTCTCTTTGAATCTTCTTTATCATGCTAAGAGGAGCAGGAAAAAGCAAAAAATTTCAGAATTGCACATTGCAATGCGGAGAAATTACTGTTTGTGCATTTACAATATTCATTGATTTTTGCCATTGAAAAACGTCCAGAAATGATTGAAGCTACTGACTGAATGAAAGGAGCTGGCATCTCACTCTCTTTGAATCTTCTTTATCATGCTAAGAGGAGCAGGAAAAGCAAAAAATTTCAGAATTGCACCTTGCAATGCGGAGAAATTACTGTTTGTGCATTTACAATATTCATTGATTTTTGCCATTGAAAAACGTCCAGAAATGATTGAAGCTACTGACTGAATGAAAGGAGCTGGCATCTCACTCTCTTTGAATCTTCTTTATCATGCTAAGAGGAGCAGGAAAAAGCAAAAAATTTCAGAATTGCACCTTGCAATGCGGAGAAATTACTGTTTGTGCATTTACAATATTCATTGATTTTTGCCATTGAAAAATGTCCAGAAATGATTGAAGCTACTGACTGAATGAAAGGAGCTGGCATCTCACTCTCTTTGAATCTTCTTTATCATGCTAAGAGGAGCAGGAAAAAGCAAAAAATTTCAGAATTGCGCCTTGCAATGCAGAGAAATTACTGTTTGTGCATTTACAAAATTCATTGATTTTTGCCATTGAAAAACATCATGTTATTCATATACCAGAAATGATTGAAGCTACTGACTGAAGGAAAGGATCTGGCATCTCACTCTCTTTGAATCTTCTTTATCATGCTAAGAGGAGCAGGAAAAAGCAAAAAATTTCAGAATTGCACCTTGCAATGCAGAGAAATTACTGTTTGTGCATTTACAATATTCATTGATTTTTGTCATTGAAAAACGTCCAGAAATGATTGAAGCTACTGACTGAATGAAAGGAGCTGGCATCTCACTCTCTTTGAATCTTCTTTATCATGCTAAGAGGAGCAGGAAAAAGCAAAAAATTTCAGAATTGCACCTTGCAATGCGGAGAAATTACTGTTTGTGCATTTACAATATTCATTGATTTTTGCCATTGAAAAATGTCCAGAAATGATTGAAGCTACTGACTGAATGAAAGGAGCTGGCATCTCACTCTCTTTGAATCTTCTTTATCATGCTAAGAGGAGCAGGAAAAAGCAAAAAATTTCAGAATTGCGCCTTGCAATGCGGAGAAATTACTGTTTGTGCATTTACAAAATTCATTGATTTTTGCCATTGAAAAACATCATGTTATTCATATACCAGAAATGATTGAAGCTACTGACTGAAGGAAAGGATCTGGCATCTCACTCTCTTTGAATCTTCTTTATCATGCTAAGAGGAGCAGGAAAAAGCAAAAAATTTCAGAATTGCACCTTGCAATGCGGAGAAATTACTGTTTGTGCATTTACAATATTCATTGATTTTTGCCATTGAAAAACGTCCAGAAATGATTGAAGCTACTGACTGAATGAAAGGAGCTGGCATCTCACTCTCTTTGAATCTTCTTTATCATGCTAAGAGGAGCAGGAGAAAGCAAAAAATTTCAGAATTGCACCTTGCAATGCGGAGAAATTACTGTTTGTGCATTTACAATATTCATTGATTTTTGCGATTGAAAAACATCATGTTATTCATATACCAGAAATGATTGAAGCTACTGACTGAATGAAAGGAGCTGGCATCTCACTCTCTTTGAATCTTCTTTATCATGCTAAGAGGAGCAGGAAAAAGCAAAAAATTTCAGAATTGCACCTTGCAATGCGGAGAAATTACTGTTTGTGCATTTACAATATTCAATGATTTTTGCCATTGAAAAACGTCCAGAAATGATTGAAGCTACTGACTGAATGAAAGGAGCTGGCATCTCCCTCTCTTTGAATCTTGTTTATCATGCTAAGAGGAGCAGGAGAAAGCAAAAAATTTCAGAATTGCACCTTGCAATGCGGAGAAATTACTGTTTGTGCATTTACAATATTCATTGATTTTTGCCATTGAAAAACGTCCAGAAATGATTGAAGCTACTGACTGAATGAAAGGAGCTGGCATCTCACTCTCTTTGAATCTTCTTTATCATGCTAAGAGGAGCAGGAAAAAGCAAAAAATTTCAGAATTGCACCTTGCAATGCGGAGAAATTACTGTTTGTGCATTTACAATATTCATTGATTTTTGCTATTGAAAAACATCATGTTATTCATATACCAGAAATGATTGAAGCTACTGACTGAATGAAAGGAGCTGGCATCTCACTCTCTTTGAATCTTCTTTATCATGCTAAGAGGAGCAGGAAAAAGCAAAAAATTTCAGAATTGCACCTTGCAATGCGGAGAAATTACAGTTTGTGCATTTACAATATTCATTGATTTTTGCCATTGAAAAACGTCCAGAAATGATTGAAGCTACTGACTGAATGAAAGGAGCTGGCATCTCACTCTCTTTGAATCTTCTTTATCATGCTAAGAGGAGCAGGAAAAAGCAAAAAATTTCAGAATTGCACCTTGCAATGCGGAGAAATTACTGTTTGTGCATTTACAATATTCATTGATTTTTGCCATTGAAAAACGTCCAGAAATGATTGAAGGTACTGACTGAATGAAAGGAGCTGGCATCTCACTCTCTTTGAATCTTCTTTATCATGCTAAGAGGAGCAGGAAAAAGCAAAAAATTTCAGAATTGCACCTTGCAATGCGGAGAAATTACTGTTTGTGCATTTACAATATTCATTGATTTTTGCCATTGAAAAACGTCCAGAAATGATTGAAGCTACTGACTGAATGAAAGGAGCTGGCATCTCACTCTCTTTGAATCTTCTTTATCATGCTAAGAGGAGCAGGAAAAAGCAAAAAATTTCAGAATTGCACCTTGCAATGTGGAGAAATTACTGTTTGTGCATTTACAATATTCATTGATTTTTGCCATTGAAAAATGTCCAGAAATGATTGAAGCTACTGACTGAATGAAAGGAGCTGGCATCTCACTCTCTTTGAATCTTCTTTATCATGCTAAGAGGAGCAGGAAAAAGCAAAAAATTTCAGAATTGCGCCTTGCAATGCGGAGAAATTACTGTTTGTGCATTTACAAAATTCATTGATTTTTGCCATTGAAAAACATCATGTTATTCATATACCAGAAATGATTGAAGCTACTGACTGAAGGAAAGGATATGGCATCTCACTCTCTTTGAATCTTCTTTATCATGCTTAGAGGAGCAGGAAAAAGCAAAAAATTTCAGAATTGCACCTTGCAATGCGGAGAAATTACTGTTTGTGCATTTACAATATTCATTGATTTTTGCCATTGAAAAACGTCCAGAAATGATTGAAGCTACTGACTGAATGAAAGGAGCTGGCATCTCACTCTCTTTGAATCTTCTTTATCATGCTAAGAGGAGCAGGAAAAAGCAAAAAATTTCAGAATTGCACCTTGCAATGCGGAGAAATTACTGTTTGTGCATTTACAATATTCATTGATTTTTGCGATTGAAAAACATCATGTTATTCATATACCAGAAATGATTGAAGCTACTGACTGAATGAAAGGAGCTGGCATCTCACTCTCTTTGAATCTTCTTTATCATGCTAAGAGGAGCAGGAAAAAGTAAAAAATTTCAGAATTGCACCTTGCAATGCGGAGAAATTACTGTTTGTGCATTTACAATATTCATTGATTTTTGCCATTGAAAAACGTCCAGAAATGATTGAAGCTACTGACTGAATGAAAGGAGCTGGCATCTCACTCTCTTTGAATCTTCTTTATCATGCTAAGAGGAGCAGGAAAAAGCAAAAAATTTCAGAATTGCACCTTGCAATGCGGAGAAATTACTGTTTGTGCATTTACAATATTCATTGATTTTTGCTATTGAAAAACATCATGTTATTCATATACCAGAAATGATTGAAGCTACTGACTGAATGAAAGGAGCTGGCATCTCACTCTCTTTGAATCTTCTTTATCATGCTAAGAGGAGCAGGAAAAAGGAAAAAATTTCAGAATTGCACCTTGCAATGCGGAGAAATTACAGTTTGTGCATTTACAATATTCATTGATTTTTGCCATTGAAAAACGTCCAGAAATGATTGAAGCTACTGACTGAATGAAAGGAGCTGGCATCTCACTCTCTTTGAATCTTCTTTATCATGCTAAGAGGAGCAGGAAAAAGCAAAAAATTTCAGAATTGCACCTTGCAATGCGGAGAAATTACTGTTTGTGCATTTACAATATTCATTGATTTTTGCCATTGAAAAAGGTCCAGAAATAATTGAAGGTACTGACTGAATGAAAGGAGCTGGCATCTCACTCTCTTTGAATCTTCTTTATCATGCTAAGAGGAGCAGGAAAAAGCAAAAAATTTCAGAATTGCACCTTGCAATGCGGAGAAATTACTGTTTGTGCATTTACAATATTCATTGATTTTTGCCATTGAAAAACGTCCAGAAATGATTGAAGCTACTGACTGAATGAAAGGAGCTGGCATCTCACTCTCTTTGAATCTTCTTTATCATGCTAAGAGGAGCAGGAAAAAGCAAAAAATTTCAGAATTGCACCTTGCAATGCGGAGAAATTACTGTTTGTGCATTTACAATATTCATTGATTTTTGCCATTGAAAAATGTCCAGAAATGATTGAAGCTACTGACTGAATGAAAGGAGCTGGCATCTCACTCTCTTTGAATCTTCTTTATCATGCTAAGAGGAGCAGGAAAAAGCAAAAAATTTCAGAATTGCGCCTTGCAATGCGGAGAAATTACGGTTTGTGCATTTACAAAATTCATTGATTTTTGCCATTGAAAAACATCATGTTATTCATATACCAGAAATGATTGAAGCTACTGACTGAAGGAAAGGATCTGGCATCTCACTCTCTTTGAATCTTCTTTATCATGCTAAAAGGAGCAGGAAAAAGCAAAAAATTTCAGAATTGCACCTTGCAATGCGGAGAAATTACTGTTTGTGCATTTACAATATTCATTGATTTTTGCCATTGAAAAACGTCCAGAAATGATTGAAGCTACTGACTGAATGAAAGGAGCTGGCATCTCACTCTCTTTGAATCTTCTTTATCATGCTAAGAGGAGCAGGAGAAAGCAAAAAATTTCAGAATTGCACCTTGCAATGCGGAGAAATTACTGTTTGTGCATTTACAATATTCATTGATTTTTGCGATTGAAAAACATCATGTTATTCATATACCAGAAATGATTGAAGCTACTGACTGAATGAAAGGAGCTGGCATCTCACTCTCTTTGAATCTTCTTTATCATGCTAAGAGGAGCAGGAAAAAGTAAAAAATTTCAGAATTGCACCTTGCAATGCGGAGAAATTACTGTTTGTGCATTTACAATATTCAATGATTTTTGCCATTGAAAAACGTCCAGAAATGATTGAAGCTACTGACTGAATGAAAGGAGCTGGCATCTCACTCTCTTTGAATCTTCTTTATCATGCTAAGAGGAGCAGGAAAAAGCAAAAAATTTCAGAATTGCACCTTGCAATGCGGAGAAATTACTGTTTGTGCATTTACAATATTCATTGATTTTTGCCATTGAAAAACGTCCAGAAATGATTGAAGCTACTGACTGAATGAAAGGAGCTGGCATCTCACTCTCTTTGAATCTTCTTTATCATGCTAAGAGGAGCAGGAAAAAGCAAAAAATTTCAGAATTGCACCTTGCAATGTGGAGAAATTACTGTTTGTGCATTTACAATATTCATTGATTTTTGCCATTGAAAAATGTCCAGAAATGATTGAAGCTACTGACTGAATGAAAGGAGCTGGCATCTCACTCTCTTTGAATCTTCTTTATCATGCTAAGAGGAGCAGGAAAAAGCAAAAAATTTCAGAATTGCGCCTTGCAATGCGGAGAAATTACTGTTTGTGCATTTACAAAATTCATTGATTTTTGCCATTGAAAAACATCATGTTATTCATATACCAGAAATGATTGAAGCTACTGACTGAAGGAAAGGATATGGCATCTCACTCTCTTTGAATCTTCTTTATCATGCTTAGAGGAGCAGGAAAAAGCAAAAAATTTCAGAATTGCACCTTGCAATGCGGAGAAATTACTGTTTGTGCATTTACAATATTCATTGATTTTTGCCATTGAAAAACGTCCAGAAATGATTGAAGCTACTGACTGAATGAAAGGAGCTGGCATCTCACTCTCTTTGAATCTTCTTTATCATGCTAAGAGGAGCAGGAAAAAGCAAAAAATTTCAGAATTGCACCTTGCAATGCGGAGAAATTACTGTTTGTGCATTTACAATATTCATTGATTTTTGCGATTGAAAAACATCATGTTATTCATATACCAGAAATGATTGAAGCTACTGACTGAATGAAAGGAGCTGGCATCTCACTCTCTTTGAATCTTCTTTATCATGCTAAGAGGAGCAGGAAAAAGTAAAAAATTTCAGAATTGCACCTTGCAATGCGGAGAAATTACTGTTTGTGCATTTACAATATTCATTGATTTTTGCCATTGAAAAACGTCCAGAAATGATTGAAGCTACTGACTGAATGAAAGGAGCTGGCATCTCACTCTCTTTGAATCTTCTTTATCATGCTAAGAGGAGCAGGAAAAAGCAAAAAATTTCAGAATTGCACCTTGCAATGCGGAGAAATTACTGTTTGTGCATTTACAATATTCATTAATTTTTGCTATTGAAAAACATCATGTTATTCATATACCAGAAATGATTGAAGCTACTGACTGAATGAAAGGAGCTGGCATCTCACTCTCTTTGAATCTTCTTTATCATGCTAAGAGGAGCAGGAAAAAGCAAAAAATTTCAGAATTGCACCTTGCAATGCGGAGAAATTACAGTTTGTGCATTTACAATATTCATTGATTTTTGCCATTGAAAAACGTCCAGAAATGATTGAAGCTACTGACTGAATGAAAGGAGCTGGCATCTCACTCTCTTTGAATCTTCTTTATCATGCTAAGAGGAGCAGGAAAAAGCAAAAAATTTCAGAATTGCACCTTGCAATGCGGAGAAATTACTGTTTGTGCATTTACAATATTCATTGATTTTTGCCATTGAAAAAGGTCCAGAAATAATTGAAGGTACTGACTGAATGAAAGGAGCTGGCATCTCACTCTCTTTGAATCTTCTTTATCATGCTAAGAGGAGCAGGAAAAAGCAAAAAATTTCAGAATTGCACCTTGCAATGCGGAGAAATTACTGTTTGTGCATTTACAATATTCATTGATTTTTGCCATTGAAAAACGTCCAGAAATGATTGAAGCTACTGACTGAATGAAAGGAGCTGGCATCTCACTCTCTTTGAATCTTCTTTATCATGCTAAGAGGAGCAGGAAAAAGCAAAAAATTTCAGAATTGCACCTTGCAATGCGGAGAAATTACTGTTTGTGCATTTACAATATTCATTGATTTTTGCCATTGAAAAATGTCCAGAAATGATTGAAGCTACTGACTGAATGAAAGGAGCTGGCATCTCACTCTCTTTGAATCTTCTTTATCATGCTAAGAGGAGCAGGAAAAAGCAAAAAATTTCAGAATTGCGCCTTGCAATGCGGAGAAATTACTGTTTGTGCATTTACAAAATTCATTGATTTTTGCCATTGAAAAACATCATGTTATTCATATACCAGAAATGATTGAAGCTACTGACTGAAGGAAAGGATCTGGCATCTCACTCTCTTTGAATCTTCTTTATCATGCTAAGAGGAGCAGGAAAAAGCAAAAAATTTCAGAATTGCACCTTGCAATGCGGAGAAATTACTGTTTGTGCATTTACAATATTCATTGATTTTTGCCATTGAAAAACGTCCAGAAATGATTGAAGCTACTGACTGAATGAAAGGAGCTGGCATCTCACTCTCTTTGAATCTTCTTTATCATGCTAAGAGGAGCAGGAAAAAGCAAAAAATTTCAGAATTGCACCTTGCAATGCGGAGAAATTACTGTTTGTGCATTTACAATATTCATTGATTTTTGCCATTGAAAAACGTCCAGAAATGATTGAAGCTACTGACTGAATGAAAGGAGCTGGCATCTCACTCTCTTTGAATCTTCTTTATCATGCTAAGAGGAGCAGGAAAAAGCAAAAAATTTCAGAATTGCACCTTGCAATGCGGAGAAATTACTGTTTGTGCATTTACAATATTCATTGATTTTTGCCATTGAAAAATGTCCAGAAATGATTGAAGCTACTGACTGAATGAAAGGAGCTGGCATCTCACTCTCTTTGAATCTTCTTTATCATGCTAAGAGGAGCAGGAAAAAGCAAAAAATTTCAGAATTGCGCCTTGCAATGCAGAGAAATTACTGTTTGTGCATTTACAAAATTCATTGATTTTTGCCATTGAAAAACATCATGTTATTCATATAACAGAAATGATTGAAGCTACTGACTGAAGGAAAGGATCTGGCATCTCACTCTCTTTGAATCTTCTTTATCATGCTAAGAGGAGCAGGAAAAAGCAAAAAATTTCAGAATTGCACCTTGCAATGCAGAGAAATAACTGTTTGTGCATTTACAATATTCATTGATTTTTGTCATTGAAAAACGTCCAGAAATGATTGAAGCTACTGACTGAATGAAAGGAGCTGGCATCTCACTCTCTTTGAATCTTCTTTATCATGCTAAGAGGAGCAGGAAAAAGCAAAAAATTTCAGAATTGCACCTTGCAATGCGGAGAAATTACTGTTTGTGCATTTACAATATTCATTGATTTTTGCCATTGAAAAATGTCCAGAAATGATTGAAGCTACTGACTGAATGAAAGGAGCTGGCATCTCACTCTCTTTGAATCTTCTTTATCATGCTAAGAGGAGCAGGAAAAAGCAAAAAATTTCAGAATTGCACATTGCAATGCGGAGAAATTACTGTTTGTGCATTTACAATATTCATTGATTTTTGCCATTGAAAAACGTCCAGAAATGATTGAAGCTACTGACTGAATGAAAGGAGCTGGCATCTCACTCTCTTTGAATCTTCTTTATCATGCTAAGAGGAGCAGGAAAAAGCAAAAAATTTCAGAATTGCACCTTGCAATGCGGAGAAATTACTGTTTGTGCATTTACAATATTCATTGATTTTTGCCATTGAAAAACGTCCAGAAATGATTGAAGCTACTGACTGAATGAAAGGAGCTGGCATCTCACTCTCTTTGAATCTTCTTTATCATGCTAAGAGGAGCAGGAAAAAGCAAAAAATTTCAGAATTGCACCTTGCAATGCGGAGAAATTACTGTTTGTGCATTTACAATATTCATTGATTTTTGCCATTGAAAAATGTCCAGAAATGATTGAAGCTACTGACTGAATGAAAGGAGCTGGCATCTCACTCTCTTTGAATCTTCTTTATCATGCTAAGAGGAGCAGGAAAAAGCAAAAAATTTCAGAATTGCGCCTTGCAATGCGGAGAAATTACTGTTTGTGCATTTACAAAATTCATTGATTTTTGCCATTGAAAAACATCATGTTATTCATATACCAGAAATGATTGAAGCTACTGACTGAAGGAAAGGATCTGGCATCTCACTCTCTTTGAATCTTCTTTATCATGCTAAGAGGAGCAGGAAAAAGCAAAAAATTTCAGAATTGCACCTTGCAATGCGGAGAAATTACTGTTTGTGCATTTACAATATTCATTGATTTTTGCCATTGAAAAACGTCCAGAAATGATTGAAGCTACTGACTGAATGAAAGGAGCTGGCATCTCACTCTCTTTGAATCTTCTTTATCATGCTAAGAGGAGCAGGAAAAAGCAAAAAATTTCAGAATTGCACCTTGCAATGTGGAGAAATTACTGTTTGTGCATTTACAATATTCATTGATTTTTGCCATTGAAAAACGTCCAGAAATGATTGAAGCTACTGACTGAATGAAAGGAGCTGGCATCTCACTCTCTTTGAATCTTCTTTATCATGCTAAGAGGAGCAGGAAAAAGCAAAAAATTTCAGAATTGCACCTTGCAATGCGGAGAAATTACTGTTTGTGCATTTACAATATTCATTGATTTTTGCCATTGAAAAATGTCCAGAAATGATTGAAGCTACTGACTGAATGAAAGGAGCTGGCATCTCACTCTCTTTGAATCTTCTTTATCATGCTAAGAGGAGCAGGAAAAAGCAAAAAATTTCAGAATTGCGCCTTGCAATGCGGAGAAATTACTGTTTGTGCATTTACAAAATTCATTGATTTTTGCCATTGAAAAACATCATGTTATTCATATACCAGAAATGATTGAAGCTACTGACTGAAGGAAAGGATCTGGCATCTCAATCTCTTTGAATCTTCTTTATCATGCTAAGAGGAGCAGGAAAAAGCAAAAAATTTCAGAATTGCACCTTGCAATGCGGAGAAATTACTGTTTGTGCATTTACAATATTCATTGATTTTTGCCATTGAAAAACGTCCAGAAATGATTGAAGCTACTGACTGAATGAAAGGAGCTGGCATCTCACTCTCTTTGAATCTTCTTTATCATGCTAAGAGGAGCAGGAAAAAGCAAAAAATTTCAGAATTGCACCTTGCAATGCGGAGAAATTACTGTTTGTGCATTTACAATATTCATTGATTTTTGCGATTGAAAAACATCATGTTATTCATATACCAGAAATGATTGAAGCTACTGACTGAATGAAAGGAGCTGGCATCTCACTCTCTTTGAATCTTCTTTATCATGCTAAGAGGAGCAGGAAAAAGTAAAAAATTTCAGAATTGCACCTTGCAATGCGGAGAAATTACTGTTTGTGCATTTACAATATTCAATGATTTTTGCCATTGAAAAACGTCCAGAAATGATTGAAGCTACTGACTGAATGAAAGGAGCTGGCATCTCACTCTCTTTGAATCTTGTTTATCATGCTAAGAGGAGCAGGAAAAAGCAAAAAATTTCAGAATTGCACCTTGCAATGCGGAGAAATTACTGTTTGTGCATTTACAATATTCATTGATTTTTGCCATTGAAAAACGTCCAGAAATGATTGAAGCTACTGACTGAATGAAAGGAGCTGGCATCTCACTCTCTTTGAATCTTCTTTATCATGCTAAGAGGAGCAGGAAAAAGCAAAAAATTTCAGAATTGCACCTTGCAATGCGGAGAAATTACTGTTTGTGCATTTACAATATTCATTGATTTTTGCTATTGAAAAACATCATGTTATTCATATACCAGAAATGATTGAAGCTACTGACTGAATGAAAGGAGCTGGCATCTCACTCTCTTTGAATCTTCTTTATCATGCTAAGAGGAGCAGGAAAAAGCAAAAAATTTCAGAATTGCACCTTGCAATGCGGAGAAATTACAGTTTGTGCATTTACAATATTCATTGATTTTTGCCATTGAAAAACGTCCAGAAATGATTGAAGCTACTGACTGAATGAAAGGAGCTGGCATCTCACTCTCTTTGAATCTTCTTTATCATGCTAAGAGGAGCAGGAAAAAGCAAAAAATTTCAGAATTGCACCTTGCAATGCGGAGAAATTACTGTTTGTGCATTTACAATATTCATTGATTTTTGCCATTGAAAAACGTCCAGAAATGATTGAAGGTACTGACTGAATGAAAGGAGCTGGCATCTCACTCTCTTTGAATCTTCTTTATCCTGCTAAGAGGAGCAGGAAAAAGCAAAAAATTTCAGAATTGCACCTTGCAATGCGGAGAAATTACTGTTTGTGCATTTACAATATTCATTGATTTTTGCCATTGAAAAACGTCCAGAAATGATTGAAGCTACTGACTGAATGAAAGGAGCTGGCATCTCACTCTCTTTGAATCTTCTTTATCATGCTAAGAGGAGCAGGAAAAAGCAAAAAATTTCAGAATTGCACCTTGCAATGCGGAGAAATTACTGTTTGTGCATTTACAATATTCATTGATTTTTGCCATTGAAAAATGTCCAGAAATGATTGAAGCTACTGACTGAATGAAAGGAGCTGGCATCTCACTATCTTTGAATCTTCTTTATCATGCTAAGAGGAGCAGGAAAAAGCAAAAAATTTCAGAATTGCGCCTTGCAATGCGGAGAAATTACTGTTTGTGCATTTACAAAATTCATTGATTTTTGCCATTGAAAAACATCATGTTATTCATATACCAGAAATGATTGAAGCTACTGACTGAAGGAAAGGATATGGCATCTCACTCTCTTTGAATCTTCTTTATCATGCTTAGAGGAGCAGGAAAAAGCAAAAAATTTCAGAATTGCACCTTGCAATGCGGAGAAATTACTGTTTGTGCATTTACAATATTCATTGATTTTTGCCATTGAAAAATGTCCAGAAATGATTGAAGCTACTGACTGAATGAAAGGAGCTGGCATCTCACTCTCTTTGAATCTTCTTTATCATGCTAAGAGGAGCAGGAAAAAGCAAAAAATTTCAGAATTGCACCTTGCAATGCGGAGAAATTACTGTTTGTGCATTTACAATATTCATTGATTTTTGCGATTGAAAAACATCATGTTATTCATATACCAGAAATGATTGAAGCTACTGACTGAATGAAAGGAGCTGGAATCTCACTCTCTTTGAATCTTCTTTATCATGCTAAGAGGAGCAGGAAAAAGTAAAAAATTTCAGAATTGCACCTTGCGCAATGCGGAGAAATTACTGTTGTGCATTTTACAATATTCATTGATTTTTGCCATTGAAAAACGTCCAGAAATGATTGAAGCTACTGACTGAATGAAAGGAGCTGGCATCTCACTCTCTTTGAATCTTCTTTATCATGCTAAGAGGAGCAGGAAAAAGCAATAAATTTCAGAATTGCACCTTGCAATGCGGAGAAATTACTGTTTGTGCATTTACAATATTCATTGATTTTTGCTATTGAAAAACATCATGTTATCTATACCAGAAATGATTGAGGCTACTGACTGAATGAAAGGAGCTGGCATCTCACTCTCTTTGATCTTCTTTATCATGCTAAGAGGAGCAGGAAAAAGCAAAAAATTTCAGAATTGCACCTTGCAATGCGGAGAAATTACTGTTTGTGCATTTACAATATTCATTGATTTTTGCCATTGAAAAAGGTCCAGAAATGATTGAAGGTACTGACTGAATGAAAGGAGCTGGCATCTCACTCTCTTTTAATCTTCTTATCATGCTAAGAGGAGCAGGAAAAAGCAAAAAATTTCAGAATTGCACCTTGCAATGCGGAGAAATTACTGTTTGTGCATTTACAATATTCATTGATTTTTGCCATTGAAAAACGTCCAGAAATGATTGAAGCTACTGACTGAATGAAAGGAGCTGGCATCTCACTCTCTTTGAATCTTCTTTATCATGCTAAGAGGAGCAGGAAAAAGCAAAAAATTTCAGAATTGCACCTTGCAATGCGGAGAAATTACTGTTTGTGCATTTACAATATTCATTGATTTTTGCCATTGAAAAATGTCCAGAAATGATTGAAGCTACTGACTGAATGAAAGGAGCTGGCATCTCACTCTCTTGAATCTTCTTTATCATGCTAAGAGGAGCAGGAAAAAGCAAAAAATTTCAGAATTGCACCTTGCAATGCGGAGAAATTATTGTTTGTGCATTTACATAATTCATTGATTTTTGCCATTGAAAAACATCATGTTATTCATATACCAGAAATGATTGAAGCTACTGACTGAATGAAAGGAGCTGGCATCTCACTCTCTTTGAATCTTCTTTATCATGCTAAGAGGAGCAGGAAAAAGCAAAAATTTCAGAATTGCACCTTGCAATGCGGAGAAATTACTGTTTGTGCATTTACAATATTCATTGATTTTTGCCATTGAAAAACGTCCAGAAATGATTGAAGCTACTGACTGAATGAAAGGAGCTGGCATCTCACTCTCTTTGAATCTTCTTTATCATGCTAAGAGGAGCAGGAAAAAGCAAAAAATTTCAGAATTGCACCTTGCAATGCGGAGAAATTACTGTTTGTGCATTTACAATATTCATTGATTTTGCCATTGAAAAACGTCCAGAAATGATTGAAGCTACTGACTGAATGAAAGGAGCTGGCATCTCACTCTCTTTGAATCTTCTTTATCATGCTAAGAGGAGCAGGGAAAAGCAAAAAAATTTCAGAATTGCACCTTGCAATGCGGAGAAATTACTGTTTGTGCATTACAATATTCATTGATTTTTTGCCATTGAAAAACATCATGTTATTCATATAACCAGAAAGGATTGAAGCTACTGACTGAATGAAAGGAGCTGGCATCTCAATCTCTTTGAATCTTCTTTATCATGCTAAGAGGAGCAGGAAAAAGTAAAAAATTTCAGAATTGCACCTTGCAATGCGGGAGAAATTACTGTTTGTGCATTTATAATATTCAATGATTTTTGCCATTGAAAAACGTCCAGAAATGATTGAAGCTACTGGACTGAACGAAAGGAGCTTGCATCTCACTCTCTTTGAATCTTCTTTATCATGCTAAGAGGAGCAGGAAAAAGCAAAAAATTCAGAATTGCACCTTGCAATGCGGAGAAATTACTGTTTGTGCATTTACAATATTCATTGATTTTTGCCATTGAAAAACATCATGTTATTCATGTACCAGAAATGTTTGAAGCTACTGACTGAATGAAAGGAGCTGGCATCTCATCTCTTTGAATCTTCTTTATCATGCTAAGAGGAGCAGGAAAAAGCAAAAAATTTCAGAATTGCACATTGCAATGCGGAAAATTACTGTTTGTGCATTTACAATATTCATAGATTTTTGCCATTGAAAAACTGTCCAGAAATGATTGAAGCTACTGACTGAATGAAAGGAGCTGGCATCTCACTCTCTTTGAATCTTCTTTATCATGCTAAGAGGAGCAGGAAAAAGCAAAAATTTCAGAATTGCACCTTGCAATGCGGAGAAATTACTGTTTGTGCATTTACAATATTCATTGAGTTTTTTGCCATTGAAAAACGTCCAGAAATGATTGAAGCTACTGACTGAATGAAAGGAGCTGGCATTCACTCTTCTTTGAACCTTCTTTATCATGCTAAGAGGAGCAGGAAAAAGCAAAAAATTTCAGAATTGAACCTTGCAATTGCGGAGAAATTACTGGTTTGTGCATTTACAATATTCATTGATTTTTGCCATTGAAAAATGTCCAGAAATGATTGAAGCTACTGGACTGAATGAAAGGAGCTGGCATCTCACTCTCTTTGAATCTTCTTTATCATGCTAAGAGAGCAGGGAAAAAGCAACAAAATTTCAGAATTGCGCCTTGCAATGCGGAGAAATTACTGTTTGTGCATTTACACAAATTCATTGATTTTTGCCATTGAAAAACATCATGTTATTCATATACCAGAAATGATTGAAGCTACTGACTGAAGGAAAGGATCTGGCATCTCACTCTCATTTGAATCTTCTTATCATGCTAAGAGGAGCAGGAAAAAGCAAAAAATTTCAGAATTGCATCCTTGCAATGCGGAGAAATTAATGTTTGTGCATTTACAATATTCATTATTTTTGCCATTGCAAAAACGTCCAGAAATGATTGAAGCTACTGACTGAATGAAAGGAGCTGGCATCTCACATCTCTTTGAATCTTCTTTATCATGCTAAGAGGAGGCAGAAAAAGCAAAAAATTTCAGAAATGCACCTTGCAATGCGAGAAATTACTGTTTGTGCATTTACAATATTCATTGATTTTTGCCATTGAAAAACGTCCATAATGATTGAAGCTACTGACTGAATGAAAGGAGCTGGCATCTCACTCTCTTTGAATCTTCTTTATCATGCTAAGAGGAGCAGGAAAAAGCAAAAATTTCAGAATTGCACCTGCAATGCGGAGAAATTTACTGTTTGTGCATTTACAATATTCATTGATTTTTGCCATTGAAAAGTCCAGAAATAATTGAAGGTACTGACTGAATGAAAGGAGCTGGCAATCTCACTCTCTTTGAATCTTCTTTATCATTGCTAAGAGGAGCAGGAAAAAAGCAAAAATTTTCAGAATTGCACCTTGCAATGCGGAGAATTACTGTTTGGCATTTACAATATTCATTGATTTTTGCCATTGAAAAACGTCCAGAAATGATTGAAGCTACTGACTGAATGAAAGGAGCTGGCATCTCACTCTCTTTGAATCTTCTTTATCATGCTAAGAGGAGCAGGAAAAAGCAAAAAATTTCAGAATTGCACCTTGCAATGCGGAGAAATTACTGTTTGTGCATTTACAATATTCATTGATTTTTGCCATTGAAAAATGTCCAGAAATGATTGAAGCTACTGACTGAATGAAAGGAGCTGGCATCTCACTCTCTTTGAATCTTCTTTATCATGCTAAGAGGAGCAGGAAAAAGCAAAAAATTTCAGAATTGCGCCTTGCAATGCGGAGAAATTACTGTTTGTGCATTTACAAAATTCATTGATTTTTGCCATTGAAAAACATCATGTTATTCATATACCAGAAATGATTGAAGCTACTGACTGAAGGAAAGGATCTGGCATCTCACTCTCTTTGAATCTTCTTTATCATGCTTAGAGGAGCAGGAAAAAGCAAAAAATTTCAGAATTGCACCTTGCAATGCGGAGAAATTACTGTTTGTGCATTTACAATATTCATTGATTTTTGCCATTGAAAAACGTCCAGAAATGATTGAAGCTACTGACTGAATGAAAGGAGCTGGCATCTCACTCTCTTTGAATCTTCTTTATCATGCTAAGAGGAGCAGGAAAAAGCAAAAAATTTCAGAATTGCACCTTGCAATGCGGAGAAATTACTGTTTGTGCATTTACAATATTCATTGATTTTTGCGATTGAAAAACATCATGTTATTCATATACCAGAAATGATTGAAGCTACTGACTGAATGAAAGGAGCTGGCATCTCACTCTCTTTGAATCTTCTTTATCGTGCTAAGAGGAGCAGGAAAAAGTAAAAAATTTCAGAATTGCACCTTGCAATGCGGAGAAATTACTGTTTGTGCATTTACAATATTCAATGATTTTTGCCATTGAAAAACGTCCAGAAATGATTGAAGCTACTGACTGAATGAAAGGAGCTGGCATCTCACTCTCTTTGAATCTTGTTTATCATGCTAAGAGGAGCAGGAAAAAGCAAAAAATTTCAGAATTGCACCTTGCAATGCGGAGAAATTACTGTTTGTGCATTTACAATATTCATTGATTTTTGCCATTGAAAAACATCCAGAAATGATTGAAGCTACTGACTGAATGAAAGGAGCTGGCATCTCACTCTCTTTGAATCTTCTTTATCATGCTAAGAGGAGCAGGAAAAAGCAAAAAATTTCAGAATTGCACCTTGCAATGCGGAGAAATTACTGTTTGTGCATTTATAATATTCAATGATTTTTGCCATTGAAAAACGTCCAGAAATGATTGAAGCTACTGACTGAACGAAAGGAGCTGGCATCTCACTCTCTTTGAATCTTCTTTATCATGCTAAGAGGAGCAGGAAAAAGCAAAAAATTTCAGAATTGCACCTTGCAATGCGGAGAAATTACTGTTTGTGCATTTACAATATTCATTGATTTTTGCCATTGAAAAACATCATGTTATTCATGTACCAGAAATGTTTGAAGCTACTGACTGAATGAAAGGAGCTGGCATCTCACTCTCTTTAAATCTTCTTTATCATGCTAAGAGGAGCAGGAAAAAGCAAAAAATTTCAGAATTGCACATTGCAATGCGGAGAAATTACTGTTTGTGCATTTACAATATTCATTGATTTTTGCCATTGAAAAACGTCCAGAAATGATTGAAGCTACTGACTGAATGAAAGGAGCTGGCATCTCACTCTCTTTGAATCTTCTTTATCATGCTAAGAGGAGCAGGAAAAAGCAAAAAATTTCAGAATTGCACCTTGCAATGCGGAGAAATTACTGTTTGTGCATTTACAATATTCATTGATTTTTGCCATTGAAAAACGTCCAGAAATGATTGAAGCTACTGACTGAATGAAAGGAGCTGGCATCTCACTCTCTTTGAATCTTCTTTATCATGCTAAGAGGAGCAGGAAAAAGCAAAAAATTTCAGAATTGCACCTTGCAATGCGGAGAAATTACTGTTTGTGCATTTACAATATTCATTGATTTTTGCCATTGAAAAATGTCCAGAAATGATTGAAGCTACTGACTGAATGAAAGGAGCTGGCATCTCACTCTCTTTGAATCTTCTTTATCATGCTAAGAGGAGCAGGAAAAAGCAAAAAATTTCAGAATTGCGCCTTGCAATGCGGAGAAATTACTGTTTGTGCATTTACAAAATTCATTGATTTTTGCCATTGAAAAACATCATGTTATTCATATACCAGAAATGATTGAAGCTACTGACTGAAGGAAAGGATCTGGCATCTCACTCTCTTTGAATCTTCTTTATCATGCTAAGAGGAGCAGGAAAAAGCAAAAAATTTCAGAATTGCACCTTGCAATGCGGAGAAATTACTGTTTGTGCATTTACAATATTCATTGATTTTTGCCATTGAAAAACGTCCAGAAATGATTGAAGCTACTGACTGAATGAAAGGAGCTGGCATCTCACTCTCTTTGAATCTTCTTTATCATGCTAAGAGGAGCAGGAAAAAGCAAAAAATTTCAGAATTGCACCTTGCAATGCGGAGAAATTACTGTTTGTGCATTTACAATATTCATTGATTTTTGCCATTGAAAAACGTCCATAAATGATTGAAGCTACTGACTGAATGAAAGGAGCTGGCATCTCACTCTCTTTGAATCTTCTTTATCATGCTAAGAGGAGCAGGAAAAAGCAAAAAATTTCAGAATTGCACCTTGCAATGCGGAGAAATTACTGTTTGTGCATTTACAATATTCATTGATTTTTGCCATTGAAAAACGTCCATAAATGATTGAAGCTACTGACTGAATGAAAGGAGCTGGCATCTCACTCTCTTTGAATCTTCTTTATCATGCTAAGAGGAGCAGGAAAAAGCAAAAAATTTCAGAATTGCACCTTGCAATGCGGAGAAATTACTGTTTGTGCATTTACAATATTCATTGATTTTTGCCATTGAAAAATGTCCAGAAATGATTGAAGCTACTGACTGAATGAAAGGAGCTGGCATCTCACTCTCTTTGAATCTTCTTTATCATGCTAAGAGGAGCAGGAAAAAGCAAAAAATTTCAGAATTGCGCCTTGCAATGCGGAGAAATTACTGTTTGTGCATTTACAAAATTCATTTATTTTTGCCATTGAAAAACATCATGTTATTCATATACCAGAAATGATTGAAGTTACTGACTGAAGGAAAGGATCTGGCATCTCACTCTCTTTGAATCTTCTTTATCATGCTTAGAGGAGCAGGAAAAAGCAAAAAATTTCAGAATTGCACCTTGCAATGCGGAGAAATTACTGTTTGTGCATTTACAATATTCATTGATTTTTGCCATTGAAAAACGTCCAGAAATGATTGAAGCTACTGACTGAATGAAAGGAGCTGGCATCTCACTCTCTTTGAATCTTCTTTATCATGCTAAGAGGAGCAGGAAAAAGCAAAAAATTTCAGAATTGCACCTTGCAATGCGGAGAAATTACTGTTTGTGCATTTACAATATTCATTGATTTTTGCGATTGAAAAACATCATGTTATTCATATACCAGAAATGATTGAAGCTACTGACTGAATGAAAGGAGCTGGCATCTCACTCTCTTTGAATCTTCTTTATCATGCTAAGAGGAGCAGGAAAAAGTAAAAAATTTCAGAATTGCACCTTGCAATGCGGAGAAATTACTGTTTGTGCATTTACAATATTCAATGATTTTTGCCATTGAAAAACGTCCAGAAATGATTGAAGCTACTGACTGAATGAAAGGAGCTGGCATCTCACTCTCTTTGAATCTTGTTTATCATGCTAAGAGGAGCAGGAAAAAGCAAAAAATTTCAGAATTGCACCTTGTAATGCGGAGAAATTACTGTTTGTGCATTTACAATATTCATTGATTTTTGCCATTGAAAAACGTCCAGAAATGATTGAAGCTACTGACTGAATGAAAGGAGCTGGCATCTCACTCTCTTTGAATCTTCTTTATCATGCTAAGAGGAGCAGGAAAAAGCAAAAAATTTCAGAATTGCACCTTGCAATGCGGAGAAATTACTGTTTGTGCATTTACAATATTCATTGATTTTTGCCATTGAAAAACATCATGTTATTCATATACCAGAAATGATTGAAGCTACTGACTGAATGAAAGGAGCTGGCATCTCACTCTCTTTGAATCTTCTTTATCATGCTACGAGGAGCAGGAAAAAGTAAAAAATTTCAGAATTGCACCTTGCAATGCGGAGAAATTACTGTTTGTGCATTTATAATATTCAATGATTTTTGCCATTGAAAAACGTCCAGAAATGATTGAAGCTACTGACTGAACGAAAGGAGCTGGCATCTCACTCTCTTTGAATCTTCTTTATCATGCTAAGAGGAGCAGGAAAAAGCAAAAAATTTCAGAATTGCACCTTGCAATGCGGAGAAATTACTGTTTGTGCATTTAAAATATTCATTGATTTTTGCCATTGAAAAACATCATGTTATTCATGTACCAGAAATGTTTGAAGCTACTGACTGAATGAAAGGAGCTGGCATCTCACTCTCTTTGAATCTTCTTTATCATGCTAAGAGGAGCAGGAAAAAGCAAAAAATTTCAGAATTGCACATTGCAATGCGGAGAAATTACTGTTTGTGCATTTACAATATTCATTGATTTTTGCCATTGAAAAACGTCCAGAAATGATTGAAGCTACTGACTGAATGAAAGGAGCTGGCATCTCACTCTCTTTGAATCTTCTTTATCATGCTAAGAGGAGCAGGAAAAAGCAAAAAATTTCAGAATTGCACCTTGCAATGCGGAGAAATTACTGTTTGTGCATTTACAATATTCATTGATTTTTGCCATTGAAAAACGTCCAGAAATGATTGAAGCTACTGACTGAATGAAAGGAGCTGGCATCTCACTCTCTTTGAATCTTCTTTATCATGCTAAGAGGAGCAGGAAAAAGCAAAAAATTTCAGAATTGCACCTTGCAATGCGGAGAAATTACTGTTTGTGCATTTACAATATTCATTGATTTTTGCCATTGAAAAATGTCCAGAAATGATTGAAGCTACTGACTGAATGAAAGGAGCTGGCATCTCACTCTCTGTGAATCTTCTTTATCATGCTAAGAGGAGCAGGAAAAAGCAAAAAATTTCAGAATTGCACCTTGCAATGCGGAGAAATTACTGTTTGTGCATTTACAATATTCATTGATTTTTGCCATTGAAAAACATCATGTTATTCATATACCAGAAATGATTGAAGCTACTGACTGAATGAAAGGAGCTGGCATCTCACTCTCTTTGAATCTTCTTTATCATGCTAAGAGGAGCAGGAAAAAGTAAAAAATTTCAGAATTGCACCTTGCAATGCGGAGAAATTACTGTTTGTGCATTTATAATATTCAATGATTTTTGCCATTGAAAAACGTCCAGAAATGATTGAAGCTACTGACTGAACGAAAGGAGCTGGCATCTCACTCTCTTTGAATCTTCTTTATCATGCTAAGAGGAGCAGGAAAAAGCAAAAAATTTCAGAATTGCACCTTGCAATGCGGAGAAATTACTGTTTGTGCATTTAAAATATTCATTGATTTTTGCCATTGAAAAACATCATGTTATTCATGTACCAGAAATGTTTGAAGCTACTGACTGAATGAAAGGAGCTGGCATCTCACTCTCTTTGAATCTTCTTTATCATGCTAAGAGGAGCAGGAAAAAGCAAAAAATTTCAGAATTGCACATTGCAATGCGGAGAAATTACTGTTTGTGCATTTACAATATTCATTGATTTTTGCCATTGAAAAACGTCCATAAATGATTGAAGCTACTGACTGAATGAAAGGAGCTGGCATCTCACTCTCTTTGAATCTTCTTTATCATGCTAAGAGGAGCAGGAAAAAGCAAAAAATTTCAGAATTGCACCTTGCAATGCGGAGAAATTACTGTTTGTGCATTTACAATATTCATTGATTTTTGCCATTGAAAAACGTCCATAAATGATTGAAGCTACTGACTGAATGAAAGGAGCTGGCATCTCACTCTCTTTGAATCTTCTTTATCATGCTAAGAGGAGCAGGAAAAAGCAAAAAATTTCAGAATTGCACCTTGCAATGCGGAGAAATTACTGTTTGTGCATTTACAATATTCATTGATTTTTGCCATTGAAAAACGTCCATAAATGATTGAAGCTACTGACTGAATGAAAGGAGCTGGCATCTCACTCTCTTTGAATCTTCTTTATCATGCTAAGAGGAGCAGGAAAAAGCAAAAAATTTCAGAATTGCGCCTTGCAATGCGGAGAAATTACTGTTTGTGCATTTACAAAATTCATTGATTTTTGCCATTGAAAAACATCATGTTATTCATATACCAGAAATGATTGAAGCTACTGACTGAAGGAAAGGATCTGGCATCTCACTCTCTTTGAATCTTCTTTATCATGCTAAGAGGAGCAGGAAAAAGCAAAAAATTTCAGAATTGCACCTTGCAATGCGGAGAAATTACTGTTTGTGCATTTACAATATTCATTGATTTTTGCCATTGAAAAACGTCCAGAAATGATTGAAGCTACTGACTGAATGAAAGGAGCTGGCATCTCACTCTCTTTGAATCTTCTTTATCATGCTAAGAGGAGCAGGAAAAAGCAAAAAATTTCAGAATTGCACCTTGCAATGCGGAGAAATTACTGTTTGTGCATTTACAATATTCATTGATTTTTGCCATTGAAAAACGTCCATAAATGATTGAAGCTACTGACTGAATGAAAGGAGCTGGCATCTCACTCTCTTTGAATCTTCTTTATCATGCTAAGAGGAGCAGGAAAAAGCAAAAAATTTCAGAATTGCACCTTGCAATGCGGAGAAATTACTGTTTGTGCATTTACAATATTCATTGATTTTTGCCATTGAAAAATGTCCAGAAATGATTGAAGCTACTGACTGAATGAAAGGAGCTGGCATCTCACTCTCTTTGAATCTTCTTTATCATGCTAAGAGGAGCAGGAAAAAGCAAAAAATTTCAGAATTGCGCCTTGCAATGCGGAGAAATTACTGTTTGTGCATTTACAAAATTCATTGATTTTTGCCATTGAAAAACATCATGTTATTCATATACCAGAAATGATTGAAGCTACTGACTGAAGGAAAGGATCTGGCATCTCACTCTCTTTGAATCTTCTTTATCATGCTAAGAGGAGCAGGAAAAAGCATAAAGTTTCAGAATTGCACCTTGCAATGCGGAGAAATTACTGTTTGTGCATTTACAATATTCATTGGTTTTTGCCATTGAAAAACGTCCAGAAATGATTGAAGCTACTGACTGAATGAAAGGAGCTGGCATCTCACTCTCTTTGAATCTTCTTTATCATGCTAAGAGGAGCAGGAAAAAGCAAAAAATTTCAGAATTGCACCTTGCAATGCGGAGAAATTACTGTTTGTGCATTTACAATATTCATTGATTTTTGCGATTGAAAAACATCATGTTATTCATATACCAGAAATGATTGAAGCTACTGACTGAATGAAAGGAGCTGGCATCTCACTCTCTTTGAATCTTCTTTATCATGCTAAGAGGAGCAGGAAAAAGTAAAAAATTTCAGAATTGCACCTTGCAATGCGGAGAAATTACTGATTGTGCATTTACAATATTCAATGATTTTTGCCATTGAAAAACGTCCAGAAATGATTAAAGCTACTGACTGAATGAAAGGAGCTGGCATCTCACTCTCTTTGAATCTTCTTTATCATGCTAAGAGGAGCAGGAAAAAGCAAAAAATTTCAGAATTGCACCTTGCAATGCGGAGAAATTACTGTTTGTGCATTTACAATATTCATTGATTTTTGCCATTGAAAAACGTCCAGAAATGATTGAAGCTACTGACTGAATGAAAGGAGCTGGCATCTCACTCTCTTTGAATCTTCTTTATCATGCTAAGAGGAGCAGGAAAAAGCAAAAAATTTCAGAATTGCACCTTGCAATGCGGAGAAATTACTGTTTGTGCATTTACAATATTCATTGCTTTTTGCCATTGAAAAACATCATGTTATTCATATACCAGAAATGATTGAAGCTACTGACTGAATGAAAGGAGCTGGCATCTCACTCTCTTTGAATCTTCTTTATCATGCTAAGAGGAGCAGGAAAAAGTAAAAAATTTCAGAATTGCGCCTTGCAATGCGGAGAAATTACTGTTTGTGCATTTACAAAATTCATTGATTTTTGCCATTGAAAAACATCATGTTATTCATATGCCAGAAATGATTGAAGCTACTGACTGAAGGAAAGGATCTGGCATCTCACTCTCTTTGAATCTTCTTTATCATGCTTAGAGGAGCAGGAAAAAGCAAAGAATTTCAGAATTGCACCTTGCAATGCGGAGAAATTACTGTTTGTGCATTTACAATATTCATTGATTTTTGCCATTGAAAAACGTCCAGAAATGATTGAAGCTACTGACTGAATGAAAGGAGCTGGCATCTCACTCTCTTTGAATCTTCTTTATCATGCTAAGAGGAGCAGGAAAAAGCAAAAAATTTCAGAATTGCACCTTGCAATGCGGAGAAATTACTGTTTGTGCATTTACAATATTCATTGATTTTTGCGATTGAAAAACATCATGTTATTCATATACCAGAAATGATTGAAGCTACTGACTGAATGAAAGGAGCTGGCATCTCACTCTCTTTGAATCTTCTTTATCATGCTAAGAGGAGCAGGAAAAAGTAAAAAATTTCAGAATTGCACCTTGCAATGCGGAGAAATTACTGTTTGTGCATTTACAATATTCATTGATTTTTGCCATTGAAAAACGTCCAGAAATGATTGAAGCTACTGACTGAATGAAAGGAGCTGGCATCTCACTCTCTTTGAATCTTCTTTATCATGCTAAGAGGAGCAGGAAAAAGCAAAAAATTTCAGAATTGCACCTTGCAATGCAGAGAAATTACTGTTTGTGCATTTACAATATTCATTGATTTTTGCTATTGAAAAACATCATGTTATTCATATACCAGAAATGATTGAAGCTACTGACTGAATGAAAGGAGCTGGCATCTCACTCTCTTTGAATCTTCTTTATCATGCTAAGAGGAGCAGGAAAAAGCAAAAAATTTCAGAATTGCACCTTGCAATGCGGAGAAATTACTGTTTGTGCATTTACAATATTCATTGATTTTTGCGATTGAAAAACATCATGTTATTCATATACCAGAAATGATTGAAGCTACTGACTGAATGAAAGGAGCTGGCATCTCACTCTCTTTGAATCTTCTTTATCATGCTAAGAGGAGCAGGAAAAAGTAAAAAATTTCAGAATTGCACCTTGCAATGCGGAGAAATTACTGTTTGTGCATTTACAATATTCATTGATTTTTGCCATTGAAAAACGTCCAGAAATGATTGAAGCTACTGACTGAATGAAAGGAGCTGGCATCTCACTCTCTTTGAATCTTCTTTATCATGCTAAGAGGAGCAGGAAAAAGCAAAAAATTTCAGAATTGCACCTTGCAATGCGGAGAAATTACTGTTTGTGCATTTACAATATTCATTGATTTTTGCTATTGAAAAACATGTTATTCATATACCAGAAATGATTGAAGCTACTGACTGAATGAAAGGAGCTGGCATCTCACTCTCTTTGAATCTTCTTTATCATGCTAAGAGGAGCAGGAAAAAGCAAAAAATTTCAGAATTGCACCTTGCAATGCGGAGAAATTACAGTTTGTGCATTTACAATATTCATTGATTTTTGCCATTGAAAAACGTCCAGAAATGATTGAAGCTACTGACTGAATGAAAGGAGCTGGCATCTCACTCTCTTTGAATCTTGTTTATCATGCTAAGAGGAGCAGGAAAAAGCAAAAAATTTCAGAATTGCACCTTGCAATGCGGAGAAATTACTGTTTGTGCATTTACAATATTCATTGATTTTTGCCATTGAAAAACGTCCAGAAATGATTGAAGGTACTGACTGAATGAAAGGAGCTGGCATCTCACTCTCTTTGAATCTTCTTTATCATGCTAAGAGGAGCAGGAAAAAGCAAAAAATTTCAGAATTGCACCTTGCAATGCGGAGAAATTACTGTTTGTGCATTTACAATATTCATTGATTTTTGCCATTGAAAAACGTCCAGAAATGATTGAAGCTACTGACTGAATGAAAGGAGCTGGCATCTCACTCTCTTTGAATCTTCTTTATCATGCTAAGAGGAGCAGGAAAAAGCAAAAAATTTCAGAATTGCACCTTGCAATGCGGAGAAATTACAGTTTGTGCATTTACAATATTCATTGATTTTTGCCATTGAAAAACGTCCAGAAATGATTGAAGCTACTGACTGAATGAAAGGAGCTGGCATCTCACTCTCTTTGAATCTTGTTTATCATGCTAAGAGGAGCAGGAAAAAGCAAAAAATTTCAGAATTGCACCTTGCAATGCGGAGAAATTACTGTTTGTGCATTTACAATATTCATTGATTTTTGCCATTGAAAAACGTCCAGAAATGATTGAAGGTACTGACTGAATGAAAGGAGCTGGCATCTCACTCTCTTTGAATCTTCTTTATCATGCTAAGAGGAGCAGGAAAAAGCAAAAAATTTCAGAATTGCACCTTGCAATGCGGAGAAATTACTGTTTGTGCATTTACAATATTCATTGATTTTTGCCATTGAAAAATGTCCAGAAATGATTGAAGCTACTGACTGAATGAAAGGAGCTGGCATCTCACTCTCTTTGAATCTTCTTTATCATGCTAAGAGGAGCAGGAAAAAGCAAAAAATTTCAGAATTGCACCTTGCAATGCGGAGAAATTACTGTTTGTGCATTTACAATATTCATTGATTTTTGCCATTGAAAAATGTCCAGAAATGATTGAAGCTACTGACTGAATGAAAGGAGCTGGCATCTCACTCTCTTTGAATATTCTTTATCATGCTAAGAGGAGCAGGAAAAAGCAAAAAATTTCAGAATTGCGCCTTGCAATGCGGAGAAATTACTGTTTGTGCATTTACAAAATTCATTGATTTTTGCCATTGAAAAACATCATGTTATTCATATACCAGAAATGATTGAAGCTACTGACTGAAGGAAAGGATCTGGCATCTCACTCTCTTTGAATCTTCTTTATCATGCTTAGAGGAGCAGGAAAAAGCAAAAAATTTCAGAATTGCACCTTGCAATGCGGAGAAATTATTGTTTGTGCATTTACAATATTCATTGATTTTTGCCATTGAAAAACGTCCAGAAATGATTGAAGCTACTGACTGAATGAAAGGAGCTGGCATCTCACTCTCTTTGAATCTTCTTTATCATGCTAAGAGGAGCAGGAAAAAGCAAAAAATTTCAGAATTGCACCTTGCAATGCGGAGAAATTACTGTTTGTGCATTTACAATATTCATTGATTTTTGCGATTGAAAAACATCATGTTATTCATATACCAGAAATGATTGAAGCTACTGACTGAATGAAAGGAGCTGGCATCTCACTCTCTTTGAATCTTCTTTATCATGCTAAGAGGAGCAGGAAAAAGTAAAAAATTTCAGAATTGCACCTTGCAATGCGGAGAAATTACTGTTTGTGCATTTACAATATTCAATGATTTTTGCCATTGAAAAACGTCCAGAAATGATTGAAGCTACTGACTGAATGAAAGGAGCTGGCATCTCACTCTCTTTGAATCTTGTTTATCATGCTAAGAGGAGCAGGAAAAAGCAAAAATTTCAGAATTGCACCTTGCAATGCGGAGAAATTACTGTTTGTGCATTTACAATATTCATTGATTTTTGCCATTGAAAAACGTCCAGAAATGATTGAAGCTACTGACTGAATGAAAGGAGCTGGCATCTCACTCTCTTTGAATCTTCTTTATCATGCTAAGAGGAGCAGGAAAAAGCAAAAAATTTCAGAATTGCACCTTGCAATGCGGAGAAATTACTGTTTGTGCATTTACAATATTCATTGATTTTTGCCATTGAAAAACATCATGTTATTCATATACCAGAAATGATTGAAGCTACTGACTGAATGAAAGGAGCTGGCATCTCACTCTCTTTGAATCTTCTTTATCATGCTAAGAGGAGCAGGAAAAAGTAAAAAATTTCAGAATTGCACCTTGCAATGCGGAGAAATTACTGTTTGTGCATTTATAATATTCAATGATTTTTGCCATTGAAAAACGTCCAGAAATGATTGAAGCTACTGACTGAACGAAAGGAGCTGGCATCTCACTCTCTTTGAATCTTCTTTATCATGCTAAGAGGAGCAGGAAAAAGCAAAAAATTTCAGAATTGCACCTTGCAATGCGGAGAAATTACTGTTTGTGCATTTACAATATTCATTGATTTTTGCCATTGAAAAACATCATGTTATTCATGTACCAGAAATGTTTGAAGCTACTGACTGAATGAAAGGAGCTGGCATCTCACTCTCTTTGAATCTTCTTTATCATGCTAAGAGGAGCAGGAAAAAGCAAAAAATTTCAGAATTGCACATTGCAATGCGGAGAAATTACTGTTTGTGCATTTACAATATTCATTGATTTTTGCCATTGAAAAACGTCCAGAAATGATTGAAGTTACTGACTGAATGAAAGGAGCTGGCATCTCACTCTCTTTGAATCTTCTTTATCATGCTAAGAGGAGCAGGAAAAAGCAAAAAATTTCAGAATTGCACCTTGCAATGCGGAGAAATTACTGTTTGTGCATTTACAATATTCATTGATTTTTGCCATTGAAAAACGTCCAGAAATGATTGAAGCTACTGACTGAATGAAAGGAGCTGGCATCTCACTCTCTTTGAATCTTCTTTATCATGCTAAGAGGAGCAGGAAAAAGCAAAAAATTTCAGAATTGCACCTTGCAATGCGGAGAAATTACTGTTTGTGCATTTACAATATTCATTGATTTTTGCCATTGAAAAATGTCCAGAAATGATTGAAGCTACTGACTGAATGAAAGGAGCTGGCATCTCACTCTCTTTGAATCTTCCTTATCATGCTAAGAGGAGCAGGAAAAAGCAAAAAATTTCAGAATTGCGCCTTGCAATGCGGAGAAATTACTGTTTGTGCATTTACAAAATTCATTGATTTTTGCCATTGAAAAACATCATGTTATTCATATACCAGAAATGATTGAAGCTACTGACTGAAGGAAAGGATCTGGCATCTCACTCTCTTTGAATCTTCTTTATCATGCTAAGAGGAGCAGGAAAAAGCAAAAAAATTCAGAATTGCACCTTGCAATGCGGAGAAATTACTGTTTGTGCATTTACAATATTCATTGATTTTTGCCATTGAAAAACGTCCAGAAATGATTGAAGCTACTGACTGAATGAAAGGAGCTGGCATCTCACTCTCTTTGAATCTTCTTTATCATGCTAAGAGGAGCAGGAAAGAGCAAAAAATTTCAGAATTGCACCTTGCAATGCGGAGAAATTACTGTTTGTGCATTTACAATATTCATTGATTTTTGCCATTGAAAAACGTCCAGAAATGATTGAAGCTACTGACTGAATGAAAGGAGCTGGCATCTCACTCTCTTTGAATCTTCTTTATCATGCTAAGAGGAGCAGGAAAAAGCAAAAAATTTCAGAATTGCACCTTGCAATGCGGAGAAATTACTGTTTGTGCATTTACAATATTCATTGATTTTTGCCATTGAAAAATGTCCAGAAATGATTGAAGCTACTGACTGAATGAAAGGAGCTGGCATCTCACTCTCTTTGAATCTTCTTTATCATGCTAAGAGGAGCAGGAAAAAGCAAAAAATTTCAGAATTGAGCCTTGCAATGCGGAGAAATTACTGTTTGTGCATTTACAAAATTCATTGATTTTTGCCATTGAAAAACATCATGTTATTCATATGCCAGAAATGATTGAAGCTACTGACTGAAGGAAAGGATCTGGCATCTCACTCTCTTTGAATCTTCTTTATCATGCTTAGAGGAGCAGGAAAAAGCAAAGAATTTCAGAATTGCACCTTGCAATGCGGAGAAATTACTGTTTGTGCATTTACAATATTCATTGATTTTTGCCATTGAAAAACGTCCAGAAATGATTGAAGCTACTGACTGAATGAAAGGAGCTGGCATCTCACTCTCTTTGAATCTTCTTTATCATGCTAAGAGGAGCAGGAAAAAGCAAAAAATTTCAGAATTGCACCTTGCAATGCGGAGAAATTACTGTTTGTGCATTTACAATATTCATTGATTTTTGCCATTGAAAAACGTCCATAAATGATTGAAGCTACTGACTGAATGAAAGGAGCTGGCATCTCACTCTCTTTGAATCTTCTTTATCATGCTAAGAGGAGCAGGAAAAAGCAAAAAATTTCAGAATTGCACCTTGCAATGCGGAGAAATTACTGTTTGTGCATTTACAATATTCATTGATTTTTGCCATTGAAAAATGTCCAGAAATGATTGAAGCTACTGACTGAATGAAAGGAGCTGGCATCTCACTCTCTTTGAATCTTCTTTATCATGCTAAGAGGAGCAGGAAAAAGCAAAAAATTTCAGAATTGCGCCTTGCAATGCGGAGAAATTACTGTTTGTGCATTTACAAAATTCATTGATTTTTGCCATTGAAAAACATCATGTTATTCATATACCAGAAATGATTGAAGCTACTGACTGAAGGAAAGGATCTGGCATCTCACTCTCTTTGAATCTTCTTTATCATGCTAAGAGGAGCAGGAAAAAGCAAAAAGTTTCAGAATTGCACCTTGCAATGCGGAGAAATTACTGTTTGTGCATTTACAATATTCATTGGTTTTTGCCATTGAAAAACGTCCAGAAATGATTGAAGCTACTGACTGAATGAAAGGAGCTGGCATCTCACTCTCTTTGAATCTTCTTTATCATGCTAAGAGGAGCAGGAAAAAGCAAAAAATTTCAGAATTGCACCTTGCAATGCGGAGAAATTACTGTTTGTGCATTTACAATATTCATTGATTTTTGCGATTGAAAAACATCATGTTATTCATATACCAGAAATGATTGAAGCTACTGACTGAATGAAAGGAGCTGGCATCTCACTCTCTTTGAATCTTCTTTATCATGCTAAGAGGAGCAGGAAAAAGTAAAAAATTTCAGAATTGCACCTTGCAATGCGGAGAAATTACTGATTGTGCATTTACAATATTCAATGATTTTTGCCATTGAAAAACGTCCAGAAATGATTAAAGCTACTGACTGAATAAAAGGAGCTGGCATCTCACTCTCTTTGAATCTTCTTTATCATGCTAAGAGGAGCAGGAAAAAGCAAAAAATTTCAGAATTGCACCTTGCAATGCGGAGAAATTACTGTTTGTGCATTTACAATATTCATTGATTTTTGCCATTGAAAAACGTCCAGAAATGATTGAAGCTACTGACTGAATGAAAGGAGCTGGCATCTCACTCTCTTTGAATCTTCTTTATCATGCTAAGAGGAGCAGGAAAAAGCAAAAAATTTCAGAATTGCACCTTGCAATGCGGAGAAATTACTGTTTGTGCATTTACAATATTCATTGCTTTTTGCCATTGAAAAACATCATGTTATTCATATACCAGAAATGATTGAAGCTACTGACTGAATGAAAGGAGCTGGCATCTCACTCTCTTTGAATCTTCTTTATCATGCTAAGAGGAGCAGGAAAAAGTAAAAAATTTCAGAATTGCGCCTTGCAATGCGGAGAAATTACTGTTTGTGCATTTACAAAATTCATTGATTTTTGCCATTGAAAAACATCATGTTATTCATATGCCAGAAATGATTGAAGCTACTGACTGAAGGAAAGGATCTGGCATCTCACTCTCTTTGAATCTTCTTTATCATGCTTAGAGGAGCAGGAAAAAGCAAAGAATTTCAGAATTGCACCTTGCAATGCGGAGAAATTACTGTTTGTGCATTTACAATATTCATTGATTTTTGCCATTGAAAAACGTCCAGAAATGATTGAAGCTACTGACTGAATGAAAGGAGCTGGCATCTCACTCTCTTTGAATCTTCTTTATCATGCTAAGAGGAGCAGGAAAAAGCAAAAAATTTCAGAATTGCACCTTGCAATGCGGAGAAATTACTGTTTGTGCATTTACAATATTCATTGATTTTTGCGATTGAAAAACATCATGTTATTCATATACCAGAAATGATTGAAGCTACTGACTGAATGAAAGGAGCTGGCATCTCACTCTCTTTGAATCTTCTTTATCATGCTAAGAGGAGCAGGAAAAAGTAAAAAATTTCAGAATTGCACCTTGCAATGCGGAGAAATTACTGTTTGTGCATTTACAATATTCATTGATTTTTGCCATTGAAAAACGTCCAGAAATGATTGAAGCTACTGACTGAATGAAAGGAGCTGGCATCTCACTCTCTTTGAATCTTCTTTATCATGCTAAGAGGAGCAGGAAAAAGCAAAAAATTTCAGAATTGCACCTTGCAATGCAGAGAAATTACTGTTTGTGCATTTACAATATTCATTGATTTTTGCTATTGAAAAACATCATGTTATTCATATACCAGAAATGATTGAAGCTACTGACTGAATGAAAGGAGCTGGCATCTCACTCTCTTTGAATCTTCTTTATCATGCTAAGAGGAGCAGGAAAAAGCAAAAAATTTCAGAATTGCACCTTGCAATGCGGAGAAATTACTGTTTGTGCATTTACAATATTCATTGATTTTTGCGATTGAAAAACATCATGTTATTCATATACCAGAAATGATTGAAGCTACTGACTGAATGAAAGGAGCTGGCATCTCACTCTCTTTGAATCTTCTTTATCATGCTAAGAGGAGCAGGAAAAAGTAAAAAATTTCAGAATTGCACCTTGCAATGCGGAGAAATTACTGTTTGTGCATTTACAATATTCATTGATTTTTGCCATTGAAAAACGTCCAGAAATGATTGAAGCTACTGACTGAATGAAAGGAGCTGGCATCTCACTCTCTTTGAATCTTCTTTATCATGATAAGAGGAGCAGGAAAAAGCAAAAAATTTCAGAATTGCACCTTGCAATGCGGAGAAATTACTGTTTGTGCATTTACAATATTCATTGATTTTTGCTATTGAAAAACATGTTATTCATATACCAGAAATGATTGAAGCTACTGACTGAATGAAAGGAGCTGGCATCTCACTCTCTTTGAATCTTCTTTATCATGCTAAGAGGAGCAGGAAAAAGCAAAAAATTTCAGAATTGCACCTTGCAATGCGGAGAAATTACAGTTTGTGCATTTACAATATTCATTGATTTTTGCCATTGAAAAACGTCCAGAAATGATTGAAGCTACTGACTGAATGAAAGGAGCTGGCATCTCACTCTCTTTGAATCTTGTTTATCATGCTAAGAGGAGCAGGAAAAAGCAAAAAATTTCAGAATTGCACCTTGCAATGCGGAGAAATTACTGTTTGTGCATTTACAATATTCATTGATTTTTGCCATTGAAAAACGTCCAGAAATGATTGAAGGTACTGACTGAATGAAAGGAGCTGGCATCTCACTCTCTTTGAATCTTCTTTATCATGCTAAGAGGAGCAGGAAAAAGCAAAAAATTTCAGAATTGCACCTTGCAATGCGGAGAAATTACTGTTTGTGCATTTACAATATTCATTGATTTTTGCCATTGAAAAACGTCCAGAAATGATTGAAGCTACTGACTGAATGAAAGGAGCTGGCATCTCACTCTCTTTGAATCTTCTTTATCATGCTAAGAGGAGCAGGAAAAAGCAAAAAATTTCAGAATTGCACCTTGCAATGCGGAGAAATTACAGTTTGTGCATTTACAATATTCATTGATTTTTGCCATTGAAAAACGTCCAGAAATGATTGAAGCTACTGACTGAATGAAAGGAACTGGCATCTCACTCTCTTTGAATCTTGTTTATCATGCTAAGAGGAGCAGGAAAAAGCAAAAAATTTCAGAATTGCACCTTGCAATGCGGAGAAATTACTGTTTGTGCATTTACAATATTCATTGATTTTTGCCATTGAAAAACGTCCAGAAATGATTGAAGGTACTGACTGAATGAAAGGAGCTGGCATCTCACTCTCTTTGAATCTTCTTTATCATGCTAAGAGGAGCAGGAAAAAGTAAAAAATTTCAGAATTGCACCTTGCAATGCGGAGAAATTACTGTTTGTGCATTTACAATATTCATTGATTTTTGCCATTGAAAAACGTCCAGAAATGATTGAAGCTACTGACTGAATGAAAGGAGCTGGCATCTCACTCTCTTTGAATCTTCTTTATCATGATAAGAGGAGCAGGAAAAAGCAAAAAATTTCAGAATTGCACCTTGCAATGCGGAGAAATTACTGTTTGTGCATTTACAATATTCATTGATTTTTGCTATTGAAAAACATGTTATTCATATACCAGAAATGATTGAAGCTACTGACTGAATGAAAGGAGCTGGCATCTCACTCTCTTTGAATCTTCTTTATCATGCTAAGAGGAGCAGGAAAAAGCAAAAAATTTCAGAATTGCACCTTGCAATGCGGAGAAATTACAGTTTGTGCATTTACAATATTCATTGATTTTTGCCATTGAAAAACGTCCAGAAATGATTGAAGCTACTGACTGAATGAAAGGAGCTGGCATCTCACTCTCTTTGAATCTTGTTTATCATGCTAAGAGGAGCAGGAAAAAGCAAAAAATTTCAGAATTGCACCTTGCAATGCGGAGAAATTACTGTTTGTGCATTTACAATATTCATTGATTTTTGCCATTGAAAAACGTCCAGAAATGATTGAAGGTACTGACTGAATGAAAGGAGCTGGCATCTCACTCTCTTTGAATCTTCTTTATCATGCTAAGAGGAGCAGGAAAAAGCAAAAAATTTCAGAATTGCACCTTGCAATGCGGAGAAATTACTGTTTGTGCATTTACAATATTCATTGATTTTTGCCATTGAAAAACGTCCAGAAATGATTGAAGCTACTGACTGAATGAAAGGAGCTGGCATCTCACTCTCTTTGAATCTTCTTTATCATGCTAAGAGGAGCAGGAAAAAGCAAAAAATTTCAGAATTGCACCTTGCAATGCGGAGAAATTACAGTTTGTGCATTTACAATATTCATTGATTTTTGCCATTGAAAAACGTCCAGAAATGATTGAAGCTACTGACTGAATGAAAGGAACTGGCATCTCACTCTCTTTGAATCTTGTTTATCATGCTAAGAGGAGCAGGAAAAAGCAAAAAATTTCAGAATTGCACCTTGCAATGCGGAGAAATTACTGTTTGTGCATTTACAATATTCATTGATTTTTGCCATTGAAAAACGTCCAGAAATGATTGAAGGTACTGACTGAATGAAAGGAGCTGGCATCTCACTCTCTTTGAATCTTCTTTATCATGCTAAGAGGAGCAGGAAAAAGCAAAAAATTTCAGAATTGCACCTTGCAATGCGGAGAAATTACTGTTTGTGCATTTACAATATTCATTGATTTTTGCCATTGAAAAATGTCCAGAAATGATTGAAGCTACTGACTGAATGAAAGGAGCTGGCATCTCACTCTCTTTGAATCTTCTTTATCATGCTAAGAGGAGCAGGAAAAAGCAAAAAATTTCAGAATTGCACCTTGCAATGCGGAGAAATTACTGTTTGTGCATTTACAATATTCATTGATTTTTGCCATTGAAAAATGTCCAGAAATGATTGAAGCTACTGACTGAATGAAAGGAGCTGGCATCTCACTCTCTTTGAATCTTCTTTATCATGCTAAGAGGAGCAGGAAAAAGCAAAAAATTTCAGAATTGCGCCTTGCAATGCGGAGAAATTACTGTTTGTGCATTTACAAAATTCATTGATTTTTGCCATTGAAAAACATCATGTTATTCATATACCAGAAATGATTGAAGCTACTGACTGAAGGAAAGGATCTGGCATCTCACTCTCTTTGAATCTTCTTTATCATGCTTAGAGGAGCAGGAAAAAGCAAAAAATTTCAGAATTGCACCTTGCAATGCGGAGAAATTATTGTTTGTGCATTTACAATATTCATTGATTTTTGCCATTGAAAAACGTCCAGAAATGATTGAAGCTACTGACTGAATGAAAGGAGCTGGCATCTCACTCTCTTTGAATCTTCTTTATCATGCTAAGAGGAGCAGGAAAAAGCAAAAAATTTCAGAATTGCACCTTGCAATGCGGAGAAATTACTGTTTGTGCATTTACAATATTCATTGATTTTTGCGATTGAAAAACATCATGTTATTCATATACCAGAAATGATTGAAGCTACTGACTGAATGAAAGGAGCTGGCATCTCACTCTCTTTGAATCTTCTTTATCATGCTAAGAGGAGCAGGAAAAAGTAAAAAATTTCAGAATTGCACCTTGCAATGCGGAGAAATTACTGTTTGTGCATTTACAATATTCAATGATTTTTGCCATTGAAAAACGTCCAGAAATGATTGAAGCTACTGACTGAATGAAAGGAGCTGGCATCTCACTCTCTTTGAATCTTGTTTATCATGCTAAGAGGAGCAGGAAAAAGCAAAAATTTCAGAATTGCACCTTGCAATGCGGAGAAATTACTGTTTGTGCATTTACAATATTCATTGATGTTTGCCATTGAAAAACGTCCAGAAATGATTGAAGCTACTGACTGAATGAAAGGAGCTGGCATCTCACTCTCTTTGAATCTTCTTTATCATGCTAAGAGGAGCAGGAAAAAGCAAAAAATTTCAGAATTGCACCTTGCAATGCGGAGAAATTACTGTTTGTGCATTTACAATATTCATTGATTTTTGCCATTGAAAAACATCATGTTATTCATATACCAGAAATGATTGAAGCTACTGACTGAATGAAAGGAGCTGGCATCTCACTCTCTTTGAATCTTCTTTATCATGCTAAGAGGAGCAGGAAAAAGTAAAAAATTTCAGAATTGCACCTTGCAATGCGGAGAAATTACTGTTTGTGCATTTATAATATTCAATGATTTTTGCCATTGAAAAACGTCCAGAAATGATTGAAGCTACTGACTGAACGAAAGGAGCTGGCATCTCACTCTCTTTGAATCTTCTTTATCATGCTAAGAGGAGCAGGAAAAAGCAAAAAATTTCAGAATTGCACCTTGCAATGCGGAGAAATTACTGTTTGTGCATTTACAATATTCATTGATTTTTGCCATTGAAAAACATCATGTTATTCATGTACCAGAAATGTTTGAAGCTACTGACTGAATGAAAGGAGCTGGCATCTCACTCTCTTTGAATCTTCTTTATCATGCTAAGAGGAGCAGGAAAAAGCAAAAAATTTCAGAATTGCACATTGCAATGCGGAGAAATTACTGTTTGTGCATTTACAATATTCATTGATTTTTGCCATTGAAAAACGTCCAGAAATGATTGAAGCTACTGACTGAATGAAAGGAGCTGGCATCTCACTCTCTTTGAATCTTCTTTATCATGCTAAGAGGAGCAGGAAAAAGCAAAAAATTTCAGAATTGCACCTTGCAATGCGGAGAAATTACTGTTTGTGCATTTACAATATTCATTGATTTTTGCCATTGAAAAACGTCCAGAAATGATTGAAGCTACTGACTGAATGAAAGGAGCTGGCATCTCACTCTCTTTGAATCTTCTTTATCATGCTAAGAGGAGCAGGAAAAAGCAAAAAATTTCAGAATTGCACCTTGCAATGCGGAGAAATTACTGTTTGTGCATTTACAATATTCATTGATTTTTGCCATTGAAAAATGTCCAGAAATGATTGAAGCTACTGACTGAATGAAAGGAGCTGGCATCTCACTCTCTTTGAATCTTCTTTATCATGCTAAGAGGAGCAGGAAAAAGCAAAAAATTTCAGAATTGCGCCTTGCAATGCGGAGAAATTACTGTTTGTGCATTTACAAAATTCATTGATTTTTGCCATTGAAAAACATCATGTTATTCATATACCAGAAATGATTGAAGCTACTGACTGAAGGAAAGGATCTGGCATCTCACTCTCTTTGAATCTTCTTTATCATGCTAAGAGGAGCAGGAAAAAGCAAAAAAATTCAGAATTGCACCTTGCAATGCGGAGAAATTACTGTTTGTGCATTTACAATATTCATTGATTTTTGCCATTGAAAAACGTCCAGAAATGATTGAAGCTACTGACTGAATGAAAGGAGCTGGCATCTCACTCTCTTTGAATCTTCTTTATCATGCTAAGAGGAGCAGGAAAGAGCAAAAAATTTCAGAATTGCACCTTGCAATGCGGAGAAATTACTGTTTGTGCATTTACAATATTCATTGATTTTTGCCATTGAAAAACGTCCAGAAATGATTGAAGCTACTGACTGAATGAAAGGAGCTGGCATCTCACTCTCTTTGAATCTTCTTTATCATGCTAAGAGGAGCAGGAAAAAGCAAAAAATTTCAGAATTGCACCTTGCAATGCGGAGAAATTACTGTTTGTGCATTTACAATATTCATTGATTTTTGCCATTGAAAAATGTCCAGAAATGATTGAAGCTACTGACTGAATGAAAGGAGCTGGCATCTCACTCTCTTTGAATCTTCTTTATCATGCTAAGAGGAGCAGGAAAAAGCAAAAAATTTCAGAATTGAGCCTTGCAATGCGGAGAAATTACTGTTTGTGCATTTACAAAATTCATTGATTTTTGCCATTGAAAAACATCATGTTATTCATATACCAGAAATGATTGAAGCTACTGACTGAAGGAAAGGATCTGGCATCTCACTCTCTTTGAATCTTCTTTATCATGCTAAGAGGAGCAGGAAAAAGCAAAAAATTTTAGAATTGCACCTTGCAATGCGGAGAAATTACTGTTTGTGCATTTACAATATTCATTGGTTTTTGCCATTGAAAAACGTCCAGAAATGATTGAAGCTACTGACTGAATGAAAGGAGCTGGCATCTCACTCTCTTTGAATCTTCTTTATCATGCTAAGAGGAGCAGGAAAAAGCAAAAAATTTCAGAATTGCACCTTGCAATGCGGAGAAATTACTGTTTGTGCATTTACAATATTCATTGATTTTTGCGATTGAAAAACATCATGTTATTCATATACCAGAAATGATTGAAGCTACTGACTGAATGAAAGGAGCTGGCATCTCACTCTCTTTGAATCTTCTTTATCATGCTAAGAGGAGCAGGAAAAAGTAAAAAATTTCAGAATTGCACCTTGCAATGCGGAGAAATTACTGATTGTGCATTTACAATATTCAATGATTTTTGCCATTGAAAAACGTCCAGAAATGATTAAAGCTACTGACTGAATGAAAGGAGCTGGCATCTCACTCTCTTTGAATCTTCTTTATCATGCTAAGAGGAGCAGGAAAAAGCAAAAAATTTCAGAATTGCACCTTGCAATGCGGAGAAATTACTGTTTGTGCATTTACAATATTCATTGATTTTTGCCATTGAAAAACGTCCAGAAATGATTGAAGCTACTGACTGAATGAAAGGAGCTGGCATCTCACTCTCTTTGAATCTTCTTTATCATGCTTAGAGGAGCAGGAAAAAGCAAAAAATTTCAGAATTGCACCTTGCAATGCGGAGAAATTATTGTTTGTGCATTTACAATATTCATTGATTTTTGCCATTGAAAAACGTCCAGAAATGATTGAAGCTACTGACTGAATGAAAGGAGCTGGCATCTCACTCTCTTTGAATCTTCTTTATCATGCTAAGAGGAGCAGGAAAAAGCAAAAAATTTCAGAATTGCACCTTGCAATGCGGAGAAATTACTGTTTGTGCATTTACAATATTCATTGATTTTTGCGATTGAAAAACATCATGTTATTCATATACCAGAAATGATTGAAGCTACTGACTGAATGAAAGGAGCTGGCATCTCACTCTCTTTGAATCTTCTTTATCATGCTAAGAGGAGCAGGAAAAAGTAAAAAATTTCAGAATTGCACCTTGCAATGCGGAGAAATTACTGTTTGTGCATTTACAATATTCAATGATTTTTGCCATTGAAAAACGTCCAGAAATGATTGAAGCTACTGACTGAATGAAAGGAGCTGGCATCTCACTCTCTTTGAATCTTGTTTATCATGCTAAGAGGAGCAGGAAAAAGCAAAAATTTCAGAATTGCACCTTGCAATGCGGAGAAATTACTGTTTGTGCATTTACAATATTCATTGATTTTTGCCATTGAAAAACGTCCAGAAATGATTGAAGCTACTGACTGAATGAAAGGAGCTGGCATCTCACTCTCTTTGAATCTTCTTTATCATGCTAAGAGGAGCAGGAAAAAGCAAAAAATTTCAGAATTGCACCTTGCAATGCGGAGAAATTACTGTTTGTGCATTTACAATATTCATTGATTTTTGCCATTGAAAAACATCATGTTATTCATATACCAGAAATGATTGAAGCTACTGACTGAATGAAAGGAGCTGGCATCTCACTCTCTTTGAATCTTCTTTATCATGCTAAGAGGAGCAGGAAAAAGTAAAAAATTTCAGAATTGCACCTTGCAATGCGGAGAAATTACTGTTTGTGCATTTATAATATTCAATGATTTTTGCCATTGAAAAACGTCCAGAAATGATTGAAGCTACTGACTGAACGAAAGGAGCTGGCATCTCACTCTCTTTGAATCTTCTTTATCATGCTAAGAGGAGCAGGAAAAAGCAAAAAATTTCAGAATTGCACCTTGCAATGCGGAGAAATTACTGTTTGTGCATTTACAATATTCATTGATTTTTGCCATTGAAAAACATCATGTTATTCATGTACCAGAAATGTTTGAAGCTACTGACTGAATGAAAGGAGCTGGCATCTCACTCTCTTTGAATCTTCTTTATCATGCTAAGAGGAGCAGGAAAAAGCAAAAAATTTCAGAATTGCACATTGCAATGCGGAGAAATTACTGTTTGTGCATTTACAATATTCATTGATTTTTGCCATTGAAAAACGTCCAGAAATGATTGAAGTTACTGACTGAATGAAAGGAGCTGGCATCTCACTCTCTTTGAATCTTCTTTATCATGCTAAGAGGAGCAGGAAAAAGCAAAAAATTTCAGAATTGCACCTTGCAATGCGGAGAAATTACTGTTTGTGCATTTACAATATTCATTGATTTTTGCCATTGAAAAACGTCCAGAAATGATTGAAGCTACTGACTGAATGAAAGGAGCTGGCATCTCACTCTCTTTGAATCTTCTTTATCATGCTAAGAGGAGCAGGAAAAAGCAAAAAATTTCAGAATTGCACCTTGCAATGCGGAGAAATTACTGTTTGTGCATTTACAATATTCATTGATTTTTGCCATTGAAAAATGTCCAGAAATGATTGAAGCTACTGACTGAATGAAAGGAGCTGGCATCTCACTCTCTTTGAATCTTCCTTATCATGCTAAGAGGAGCAGGAAAAAGCAAAAAATTTCAGAATTGCGCCTTGCAATGCGGAGAAATTACTGTTTGTGCATTTACAAAATTCATTGATTTTTGCCATTGAAAAACATCATGTTATTCATATACCAGAAATGATTGAAGCTACTGACTGAAGGAAAGGATCTGGCATCTCACTCTCTTTGAATCTTCTTTATCATGCTAAGAGGAGCAGGAAAAAGCAAAAAAATTCAGAATTGCACCTTGCAATGCGGAGAAATTACTGTTTGTGCATTTACAATATTCATTGATTTTTGCCATTGAAAAACGTCCAGAAATGATTGAAGCTACTGACTGAATGAAAGGAGCTGGCATCTCACTCTCTTTGAATCTTCTTTATCATGCTAAGAGGAGCAGGAAAGAGCAAAAAATTTCAGAATTGCACCTTGCAATGCGGAGAAATTACTGTTTGTGCATTTACAATATTCATTGATTTTTGCCATTGAAAAACGTCCAGAAATGATTGAAGCTACTGACTGAATGAAAGGAGCTGGCATCTCACTCTCTTTGAATCTTCTTTATCATGCTAAGAGGAGCAGGAAAAAGCAAAAAATTTCAGAATTGCACCTTGCAATGCGGAGAAATTACTGTTTGTGCATTTACAATATTCATTGATTTTTGCCATTGAAAAATGTCCAGAAATGATTGAAGCTACTGACTGAATGAAAGGAGCTGGCATCTCACTCTCTTTGAATCTTCTTTATCATGCTAAGAGGAGCAGGAAAAAGCAAAAAATTTCAGAATTGAGCCTTGCAATGCGGAGAAATTACTGTTTGTGCATTTACAAAATTCATTGATTTTTGCCATTGAAAAACATCATGTTATTCATATGCCAGAAATGATTGAAGCTACTGACTGAAGGAAAGGATCTGGCATCTCACTCTCTTTGAATCTTCTTTATCATGCTTAGAGGAGCAGGAAAAAGCAAAGAATTTCAGAATTGCACCTTGCAATGCGGAGAAATTACTGTTTGTGCATTTACAATATTCATTGATTTTTGCCATTGAAAAACGTCCAGAAATGATTGAAGCTACTGACTGAATGAAAGGAGCTGGCATCTCACTCTCTTTGAATCTTCTTTATCATGCTAAGAGGAGCAGGAAAAAGCAAAAAATTTCAGAATTGCACCTTGCAATGCGGAGAAATTACTGTTTGTGCATTTACAATATTCATTGATTTTTGCCATTGAAAAACGTCCATAAATGATTGAAGCTACTGACTGAATGAAAGGAGCTGGCATCTCACTCTCTTTGAATCTTCTTTATCATGCTAAGAGGAGCAGGAAAAAGCAAAAAATTTCAGAATTGCACCTTGCAATGCGGAGAAATTACTGTTTGTGCATTTACAATATTCATTGATTTTTGCCATTGAAAAATGTCCAGAAATGATTGAAGCTACTGACTGAATGAAAGGAGCTGGCATCTCACTCTCTTTGAATCTTCTTTATCATGCTAAGAGGAGCAGGAAAAAGCAAAAAATTTCAGAATTGCGCCTTGCAATGCGGAGAAATTACTGTTTGTGCATTTACAAAATTCATTGATTTTTGCCATTGAAAAACATCATGTTATTCATATACCAGAAATGATTGAAGCTACTGACTGAAGGAAAGGATCTGGCATCTCACTCTCTTTGAATCTTCTTTATCATGCTAAGAGGAGCAGGAAAAAGCAAAAAGTTTCAGAATTGCACCTTGCAATGCGGAGAAATTACTGTTTGTGCATTTACAATATTCATTGGTTTTTGCCATTGAAAAACGTCCAGAAATGATTGAAGCTACTGACTGAATGAAAGGAGCTGGCATCTCACTCTCTTTGAATCTTCTTTATCATGCTAAGAGGAGCAGGAAAAAGCAAAAAATTTCAGAATTGCACCTTGCAATGCGGAGAAATTACTGTTTGTGCATTTACAATATTCATTGATTTTTGCGATTGAAAAACATCATGTTATTCATATACCAGAAATGATTGAAGCTACTGACTGAATGAAAGGAGCTGGCATCTCACTCTCTTTGAATCTTCTTTATCATGCTAAGAGGAGCAGGAAAAAGTAAAAAATTTCAGAATTGCACCTTGCAATGCGGAGAAATTACTGATTGTGCATTTACAATATTCAATGATTTTTGCCATTGAAAAACGTCCAGAAATGATTAAAGCTACTGACTGAATAAAAGGAGCTGGCATCTCACTCTCTTTGAATCTTCTTTATCATGCTAAGAGGAGCAGGAAAAAGCAAAAAATTTCAGAATTGCACCTTGCAATGCGGAGAAATTACTGTTTGTGCATTTACAATATTCATTGATTTTTGCCATTGAAAAACGTCCAGAAATGATTGAAGCTACTGACTGAATGAAAGGAGCTGGCATCTCACTCTCTTTGAATCTTCTTTATCATGCTAAGAGGAGCAGGAAAAAGCAAAAAATTTCAGAATTGCACCTTGCAATGCGGAGAAATTACTGTTTGTGCATTTACAATATTCATTGCTTTTTGCCATTGAAAAACATCATGTTATTCATATACCAGAAATGATTGAAGCTACTGAGTGAATGAAAGGAGCTGGCATCTCACTCTCTTTGAATCTTCTTTATCATGCTAAGAGGAGCAGGAAAAAGTAAAAAATTTCAGAATTGCGCCTTGCAATGCGGAGAAATTACTGTTTGTGCATTTACAAAATTCATTGATTTTTGCCATTGAAAAACATCATGTTATTCATATGCCAGAAATGATTGAAGCTACTGACTGAAGGAAAGGATCTGGCATCTCACTCTCTTTGAATCTTCTTTATCATGCTTAGAGGAGCAGGAAAAAGCAAAGAATTTCAGAATTGCACCTTGCAATGCGGAGAAATTACTGTTTGTGCATTTACAATATTCATTGATTTTTGCCATTGAAAAACGTCCAGAAATGATTGAAGCTACTGACTGAATGAAAGGAGCTGGCATCTCACTCTCTTTGAATCTTCTTTATCATGATAAGAGGAGCAGGAAAAAGCAAAAAATTTCAGAATTGCACCTTGCAATGCGGAGAAATTACTGTTTGTGCATTTACAATATTCATTGATTTTTGCGATTGAAAAACATCATGTTATTCATATACCAGAAATGATTGAAGCTACTGACTGAATGAAAGGAGCTGGCATCTCACTCTCTTTGAATCTTCTTTATCATGCTAAGAGGAGCAGGAAAAAGTAAAAAATTTCAGAATTGCACCTTGCAATGCGGAGAAATTACTGTTTGTGCATTTACAATATTCATTGATTTTTGCCATTGAAAAACGTCCAGAAATGATTGAAGCTACTGACTGAATGAAAGGAGCTGGCATCTCACTCTCTTTGAATCTTCTTTATCATGCTAAGAGGAGCAGGAAAAAGCAAAAAATTTCAGAATTGCACCTTGCAATGCAGAGAAATTACTGTTTGTGCATTTACAATATTCATTGATTTTTGCTATTGAAAAACATCATGTTATTCATATACCAGAAATGATTGAAGCTACTGACTGAATGAAAGGAGCTGGCATCTCACTCTCTTTGAATCTTCTTTATCATGCTAAGAGGAGCAGGAAAAAGCAAAAAATTTCAGAATTGCACCTTGCAATGCGGAGAAATTACTGTTTGTGCATTTACAATATTCATTGATTTTTGCGATTGAAAAACATCATGTTATTCATATACCAGAAATGATTGAAGCTACTGACTGAATGAAAGGAGCTGGCATCTCACTCTCTTTGAATCTTCTTTATCATGCTAAGAGGAGCAGGAAAAAGTAAAAAATTTCAGAATTGCACCTTGCAATGCGGAGAAATTACTGTTTGTGCATTTACAATATTCATTGATTTTTGCCATTGAAAAACGTCCAGAAATGATTGAAGCTACTGACTGAATGAAAGGAGCTGGCATCTCACTCTCTTTGAATCTTCTTTATCATGATAAGAGGAGCAGGAAAAAGCAAAAAATTTCAGAATTGCACCTTGCAATGCGGAGAAATTACTGTTTGTGCATTTACAATATTCATTGATTTTTGCTATTGAAAAACATGTTATTCATATACCAGAAATGATTGAAGCTACTGACTGAATGAAAGGAGCTGGCATCTCACTCTCTTTGAATCTTCTTTATCATGCTAAGAGGAGCAGGAAAAAGCAAAAAATTTCAGAATTGCACCTTGCAATGCGGAGAAATTACAGTTTGTGCATTTACAATATTCATTGATTTTTGCCATTGAAAAACGTCCAGAAATGATTGAAGCTACTGACTGAATGAAAGGAGCTGGCATCTCACTCTCTTTGAATCTTGTTTATCATGCTAAGAGGAGCAGGAAAAAGCAAAAAATTTCAGAATTGCACCTTGCAATGCGGAGAAATTACTGTTTGTGCATTTACAATATTCATTGATTTTTGCCATTGAAAAACGTCCAGAAATGATTGAAGGTACTGACTGAATGAAAGGAGCTGGCATCTCACTCTCTTTGAATCTTCTTTATCATGCTAAGAGGAGCAGGAAAAAGCAAAAAATTTCAGAATTGCACCTTGCAATGCGGAGAAATTACTGTTTGTGCATTTACAATATTCATTGATTTTTGCCATTGAAAAACGTCCAGAAATGATTGAAGCTACTGACTGAATGAAAGGAGCTGGCATCTCACTCTCTTTGAATCTTCTTTATCATGCTAAGAGGAGCAGGAAAAAGCAAAAAATTTCAGAATTGCACCTTGCAATGCGGAGAAATTACAGTTTGTGCATTTACAATATTCATTGATTTTTGCCATTGAAAAACGTCCAGAAATGATTGAAGCTACTGACTGAATGAAAGGAACTGGCATCTCACTCTCTTTGAATCTTGTTTATCATGCTAAGAGGAGCAGGAAAAAGCAAAAAATTTCAGAATTGCACCTTGCAATGCGGAGAAATTACTGTTTGTGCATTTACAATATTCATTGATTTTTGCCATTGAAAAACGTCCAGAAATGATTGAAGGTACTGACTGAATGAAAGGAGCTGGCATCTCACTCTCTTTGAATCTTCTTTATCATGCTAAGAGGAGCAGGAAAAAGTAAAAAATTTCAGAATTGCACCTTGCAATGCGGAGAAATTACTGTTTGTGCATTTACAATATTCATTGATTTTTGCCATTGAAAAACGTCCAGAAATGATTGAAGCTACTGACTGAATGAAAGGAGCTGGCATCTCACTCTCTTTGAATCTTCTTTATCATGATAAGAGGAGCAGGAAAAAGCAAAAAATTTCAGAATTGCACCTTGCAATGCGGAGAAATTACTGTTTGTGCATTTACAATATTCATTGATTTTTGCTATTGAAAAACATGTTATTCATATACCAGAAATGATTGAAGCTACTGACTGAATGAAAGGAGCTGGCATCTCACTCTCTTTGAATCTTCTTTATCATGCTAAGAGGAGCAGGAAAAAGCAAAAAATTTCAGAATTGCACCTTGCAATGCGGAGAAATTACAGTTTGTGCATTTACAATATTCATTGATTTTTGCCATTGAAAAACGTCCAGAAATGATTGAAGCTACTGACTGAATGAAAGGAGCTGGCATCTCACTCTCTTTGAATCTTGTTTATCATGCTAAGAGGAGCAGGAAAAAGCAAAAAATTTCAGAATTGCACCTTGCAATGCGGAGAAATTACTGTTTGTGCATTTACAATATTCATTGATTTTTGCCATTGAAAAACGTCCAGAAATGATTGAAGGTACTGACTGAATGAAAGGAGCTGGCATCTCACTCTCTTTGAATCTTCTTTATCATGCTAAGAGGAGCAGGAAAAAGCAAAAAATTTCAGAATTGCACCTTGCAATGCGGAGAAATTACTGTTTGTGCATTTACAATATTCATTGATTTTTGCCATTGAAAAACGTCCAGAAATGATTGAAGCTACTGACTGAATGAAAGGAGCTGGCATCTCACTCTCTTTGAATCTTCTTTATCATGCTAAGAGGAGCAGGAAAAAGCAAAAAATTTCAGAATTGCACCTTGCAATGCGGAGAAATTACAGTTTGTGCATTTACAATATTCATTGATTTTTGCCATTGAAAAACGTCCAGAAATGATTGAAGCTACTGACTGAATGAAAGGAACTGGCATCTCACTCTCTTTGAATCTTGTTTATCATGCTAAGAGGAGCAGGAAAAAGCAAAAAATTTCAGAATTGCACCTTGCAATGCGGAGAAATTACTGTTTGTGCATTTACAATATTCATTGATTTTTGCCATTGAAAAACGTCCAGAAATGATTGAAGGTACTGACTGAATGAAAGGAGCTGGCATCTCACTCTCTTTGAATCTTCTTTATCATGCTAAGAGGAGCAGGAAAAAGCAAAAAATTTCAGAATTGCACCTTGCAATGCGGAGAAATTACTGTTTGTGCATTTACAATATTCATTGATTTTTGCCATTGAAAAATGTCCAGAAATGATTGAAGCTACTGACTGAATGAAAGGAGCTGGCATCTCACTCTCTTTGAATCTTCTTTATCATGCTAAGAGGAGCAGGAAAAAGCAAAAAATTTCAGAATTGCACCTTGCAATGCGGAGAAATTACTGTTTGTGCATTTACAATATTCATTGATTTTTGCCATTGAAAAATGTCCAGAAATGATTGAAGCTACTGACTGAATGAAAGGAGCTGGCATCTCACTCTCTTTGAATCTTCTTTATCATGCTAAGAGGAGCAGGAAAAAGCAAAAAATTTCAGAATTGCGCCTTGCAATGCGGAGAAATTACTGTTTGTGCATTTACAAAATTCATTGATTTTTGCCATTGAAAAACATCATGTTATTCATATACCAGAAATGATTGAAGCTACTGACTGAAGGAAAGGATCTGGCATCTCACTCTCTTTGAATCTTCTTTATCATGCTTAGAGGAGCAGGAAAAAGCAAAAAATTTCAGAATTGCACCTTGCAATGCGGAGAAATTATTGTTTGTGCATTTACAATATTCATTGATTTTTGCCATTGAAAAACGTCCAGAAATGATTGAAGCTACTGACTGAATGAAAGGAGCTGGCATCTCACTCTCTTTGAATCTTCTTTATCATGCTAAGAGGAGCAGGAAAAAGCAAAAAATTTCAGAATTGCACCTTGCAATGCGGAGAAATTACTGTTTGTGCATTTACAATATTCATTGATTTTTGCGATTGAAAAACATCATGTTATTCATATACCAGAAATGATTGAAGCTACTGACTGAATGAAAGGAGCTGGCATCTCACTCTCTTTGAATCTTCTTTATCATGCTAAGAGGAGCAGGAAAAAGTAAAAAATTTCAGAATTGCACCTTGCAATGCGGAGAAATTACTGTTTGTGCATTTACAATATTCAATGATTTTTGCCATTGAAAAACGTCCAGAAATGATTGAAGCTACTGACTGAATGAAAGGAGCTGGCATCTCACTCTCTTTGAATCTTGTTTATCATGCTAAGAGGAGCAGGAAAAAGCAAAAATTTCAGAATTGCACCTTGCAATGCGGAGAAATTACTGTTTGTGCATTTACAATATTCATTGATTTTTGCCATTGAAAAACGTCCAGAAATGATTGAAGCTACTGACTGAATGAAAGGAGCTGGCATCTCACTCTCTTTGAATCTTCTTTATCATGCTAAGAGGAGCAGGAAAAAGCAAAAAATTTCAGAATTGCACCTTGCAATGCGGAGAAATTACTGTTTGTGCATTTACAATATTCATTGATTTTTGCCATTGAAAAACATCATGTTATTCATATACCAGAAATGATTGAAGCTACTGACTGAATGAAAGGAGCTGGCATCTCACTCTCTTTGAATCTTCTTTATCATGCTAAGAGGAGCAGGAAAAAGTAAAAAATTTCAGAATTGCACCTTGCAATGCGGAGAAATTACTGTTTGTGCATTTATAATATTCAATGATTTTTGCCATTGAAAAACGTCCAGAAATGATTGAAGCTACTGACTGAACGAAAGGAGCTGGCATCTCACTCTCTTTGAATCTTCTTTATCATGCTAAGAGGAGCAGGAAAAAGCAAAAAATTTCAGAATTGCACCTTGCAATGCGGAGAAATTACTGTTTGTGCATTTACAATATTCATTGATTTTTGCCATTGAAAAACATCATGTTATTCATGTACCAGAAATGTTTGAAGCTACTGACTGAATGAAAGGAGCTGGCATCTCACTCTCTTTGAATCTTCTTTATCATGCTAAGAGGAGCAGGAAAAAGCAAAAAATTTCAGAATTGCACATTGCAATGCGGAGAAATTACTGTTTGTGCATTTACAATATTCATTGATTTTTGCCATTGAAAAACGTCCAGAAATGATTGAAGCTACTGACTGAATGAAAGGAGCTGGCATCTCACTCTCTTTGAATCTTCTTTATCATGCTAAGAGGAGCAGGAAAAAGCAAAAAATTTCAGAATTGCACCTTGCAATGCGGAGAAATTACTGTTTGTGCATTTACAATATTCATTGATTTTTGCCATTGAAAAACGTCCAGAAATGATTGAAGCTACTGACTGAATGAAAGGAGCTGGCATCTCACTCTCTTTGAATCTTCTTTATCATGCTAAGAGGAGCAGGAAAAAGCAAAAAATTTCAGAATTGCACCTTGCAATGCGGAGAAATTACTGTTTGTGCATTTACAATATTCATTGATTTTTGCCATTGAAAAATGTCCAGAAATGATTGAAGCTACTGACTGAATGAAAGGAGCTGGCATCTCACTCTCTTTGAATCTTCTTTATCATGCTAAGAGGAGCAGGAAAAAGCAAAAAATTTCAGAATTGCGCCTTGCAATGCGGAGAAATTACTGTTTGTGCATTTACAAAATTCATTGATTTTTGCCATTGAAAAACATCATGTTATTCATATACCAGAAATGATTGAAGCTACTGACTGAAGGAAAGGATCTGGCATCTCACTCTCTTTGAATCTTCTTTATCATGCTAAGAGGAGCAGGAAAAAGCAAAAAAATTCAGAATTGCACCTTGCAATGCGGAGAAATTACTGTTTGTGCATTTACAATATTCATTGATTTTTGCCATTGAAAAACGTCCAGAAATGATTGAAGCTACTGACTGAATGAAAGGAGCTGGCATCTCACTCTCTTTGAATCTTCTTTATCATGCTAAGAGGAGCAGGAAAGAGCAAAAAATTTCAGAATTGCACCTTGCAATGCGGAGAAATTACTGTTTGTGCATTTACAATATTCATTGATTTTTGCCATTGAAAAACGTCCAGAAATGATTGAAGCTACTGACTGAATGAAAGGAGCTGGCATCTCACTCTCTTTGAATCTTCTTTATCATGCTAAGAGGAGCAGGAAAAAGCAAAAAATTTCAGAATTGCACCTTGCAATGCGGAGAAATTACTGTTTGTGCATTTACAATATTCATTGATTTTTGCCATTGAAAAATGTCCAGAAATGATTGAAGCTACTGACTGAATGAAAGGAGCTGGCATCTCACTCTCTTTGAATCTTCTTTATCATGCTAAGAGGAGCAGGAAAAAGCAAAAAATTTCAGAATTGAGCCTTGCAATGCGGAGAAATTACTGTTTGTGCATTTACAAAATTCATTGATTTTTGCCATTGAAAAACATCATGTTATTCATATACCAGAAATGATTGAAGCTACTGACTGAAGGAAAGGATCTGGCATCTCACTCTCTTTGAATCTTCTTTATCATGCTAAGAGGAGCAGGAAAAAGCAAAAAATTTTAGAATTGCACCTTGCAATGCGGAGAAATTACTGTTTGTGCATTTACAATATTCATTGGTTTTTGCCATTGAAAAACGTCCAGAAATGATTGAAGCTACTGACTGAATGAAAGGAGCTGGCATCTCACTCTCTTTGAATCTTCTTTATCATGCTAAGAGGAGCAGGAAAAAGCAAAAAATTTCAGAATTGCACCTTGCAATGCGGAGAAATTACTGTTTGTGCATTTACAATATTCATTGATTTTTGCGATTGAAAAACATCATGTTATTCATATACCAGAAATGATTGAAGCTACTGACTGAATGAAAGGAGCTGGCATCTCACTCTCTTTGAATCTTCTTTATCATGCTAAGAGGAGCAGGAAAAAGTAAAAAATTTCAGAATTGCACCTTGCAATGCGGAGAAATTACTGATTGTGCATTTACAATATTCAATGATTTTTGCCATTGAAAAACGTCCAGAAATGATTAAAGCTACTGACTGAATGAAAGGAGCTGGCATCTCACTCTCTTTGAATCTTCTTTATCATGCTAAGAGGAGCAGGAAAAAGCAAAAAATTTCAGAATTGCACCTTGCAATGCGGAGAAATTACTGTTTGTGCATTTACAATATTCATTGATTTTTGCCATTGAAAAACGTCCAGAAATGATTGAAGCTACTGACTGAATGAAAGGAGCTGGCATCTCACTCTCTTTGAATCTTCTTTATCATGCTAAGAGGAGCAGGAAAAAGCAAAAAATTTCAGAATTGCACCTTGCAATGCGGAGAAATTACTGTTTGTGCATTTACAATATTCATTGATTTTTGCCATTGAAAAATATCATGTTATTCATATACCAGAAATGATTGAAGCTACTGACTGAATGAAAGGAGCTGGCATCTCACTCTCTTTGAATCTTCTTTATCATGCTAAGAGGAGCAGGAAAAAGTAAAAAATTTCAGAATTGCACCTTGCAATGCGGAGAAATTACTGTTTGTGCATTTATAATATTCAATGATTTTTGCCATTGAAAAACGTCCAGAAATGATTGAAGCTACTGACTGAACGAAAGGAGCTGGCATCTCACTCTCTTTGAATCTTCTTTATCATGCTAAGAGGAGCAGAAAAAAGCAAAAAATTTCAGAATTGCACCTTGCAATGCGGAGAAATTACTGTTTGTGCATTTACAATATTCATTGATTTTTGCCATTGAAAAACATCATGTTATTCATATACCAGAAATGTTTGAAGCTACTGACTGAATGAAAGGAGCTTGGCATCTCACTCTCTTTGAATCTTCTTTATCATGCTAAGAGGAGCAGGAAAAAGCAAAAAATTTCAGAATTGCACATTGCAATGCGGAGAAATTACTGTTTGTGCATTTACAATATTCATTGATTTTTGCCATTGAAAAACGTCCAGAAATGATTGAAGCTACTGACTGAATGAAAGGAGCTGGCATCTCACTCTCTTTGAATCTTCTTTATCATGCTAAGAGGAGCAGGAAAAAGCAAAAAATTTCAGAATTGCACCTTGCAATGCGGAGAAATTACTGTTTGTGCATTTACAATATTCATTGGTTTTTGCCATTGAAAAACGTCCAGAAATGATTGAAGCTACTGACTGAATGAAAGGAGCTGGCATCTCACTCTCTTTGAATCTTCTTTATCATGCTAAGAGGAGCAGGAAAAAGCAAAAAATTTCAGAATTGCACCTTGCAATGCGGAGAAATTACTGTTTGTGCATTTACAATATTCATTGATTTTTGCGATTGAAAAACATCATGTTATTCATATACCAGAAATGATTGAAGCTACTGACTGAATGAAAGGAGCTGGCATCTCACTCTCTTTGAATCTTCTTTATCATGCTAAGAGGAGCAGGAAAAAGTAAAAAATTTCAGAATTGCACCTTGCAATGCGGATAAATTACTGATTGTGCATTTACAATATTCAATGATTTTTGCCATTGAAAAACGTCCAGAAATGATTAAAGCTACTGACTGAATGAAAGGAGCTGGCATCTCACTCTCTTTGAATCTTCTTTATCATGCTAAGAGGAGCAGGAAAAAGCAAAAAATTTCAGAATTGCACCTTGCAATGCGGAGAAATTACTGTTTGTGCATTTACAATATTCATTGATTTTTGCCATTGAAAAACGTCCAGAAATGATTGAAGCTACTGACTGAATGAAAGGAGCTGGCATCTCACTCTCTTTGAATCTTCTTTATCATGCTAAGAGGAGCAGGAAAAAGCAAAAAATTTCAGAATTGCACCTTGCAATGCGGAGAAATTACTGTTTGTGCATTTACAATATTCATTGATTTTTGCCATTGAAAAACGTCCAGAAATGATTGAAGCTACTGACTGAATGAAAGGAGCTGGCATCTCACTCTCTTTGAATCTTCTTTATCATGCTAAGAGGAGCAGGAAAAAGCAAAAAATTTCAGAATTGCACCTTGCAATGCGGAGAAATTACTGTTTGTGCATTTACAATATTCATTGATTTTTGCCATTGAAAAACATGTTATTCATATACCAGAAATGTTTGAAGCTCCTGACTGAATGAAAGGAGCTGGCACCTCACTCTCTTTGAATCTTCTTTATCATGCTAAGAGGAGCAGGAAAAAGCAAAAAATTTCAGAATTGCACCTTGCAATGCGGAGAAATTACTGTTTGTGCATTTACAATATTCATTGATTTTTGCCATTGAAAAACGTCCAGAAATGATTGAAGCTACTGACTGAATGAAAGGAGCTGTCATCTCACTCTCTTTGAATCTTCTTTATCATGCTAAGAGGAGCAGGAAAAAGCAAAAAATTTCAGAATTGCACCTTGCAATGCGGAGAAATTACTGTTTGTGCATTTACAATATTCATTGATTTTTGCCATTGAAAAATGTCCAGAAATGATTGAAGCTACTGACTGAATGAAAGGAGCTGGCATCTCACTCTCTTTGAATCTTCTTTATCATGCTAAGAGGAGCAGGAAAAAGCAAAAAATTTCAGAATTGCGCCTTGCAATGCGGAGAAATTACTGTTTGTGCATTTACAAAATTCATTGATTTTTGCCATTGAAAAACATCATGTTATTCATATGCCAGAAATGATTGAAGCTACTGACTGAAGGAAAGGAGCTGGCATCTCACTCTCTTTGAATCTTCTTTATCATGCTAAGAGGAGCAGGAAAAAGCAAAAAATTTCAGAATTGCGCCTTGCAATGCGGAGAAATTACTGTTTGTGCATTTACAAAATTCATTGATTTTTGCCATTGAAAAACATCATGTTATTCATATGCCAGAAATGATTGAAGCTACTGACTGAAGGAAAGGAGCTGGCATCTCACTCTCTTTGAATCTTCTTTATCATGCTAAGAGGAGCAGGAAAAAGCAAAAAATTTCAGAATTGCACCTTGCAATGCGGAGAAATTACTGTTTGTGCATTTACAATATTCATTGATTTTTGCCATTGAAAAACGTCCAGAAATGATTGAAGCTACTGACTGAATGAAAGGAGCTGGCATCTCACTCTCTTTGAATCTTCTTTATCATGCTAAGAGGAGCAGGAAAAAGCAAAAAATTTCAGAATTGCACCTTGCAATGCGGAGAAATTACTGTTTGTGCATTTACAATATTCATTGATTTTTGCGATTGAAAAACATCATGTTATTCATATACCAGAAATGATTGAAGCTACTGACTGAATGAAAGGAGCTGGCATCTCACTCTCTTTGAATCTTCTTTATCATGCTAAGAGGAGCAGGAAAAAGTAAAAAATTTCAGAATTGCACCTTGCAATGCGGAGAAATTACTGTTTGTGCATTTACAATATTCAATGATTTTTGCCATTGAAAAACGTCCAGAAATGATTAAAGCTACTGACTGAATGAAAGGAGCTGGCATCTCACTCTCTTTGAATCTTCTTTATCATGCTAAGAGGAGCAGGAAAAAGCAAAAAATTTCAGAATTGCACCTTGCAATGCGGAGAAATTACTGTTTGTGCATTTACAATATTCATTGATTTTTGCCATTGAAAAACGTCCAGAAATGATTGAAGCTACTGACTGAATGAAAGGAGCTGGCATCTCACTCTCTTTGAATCTTCTTTATCATGCTAAGAGGAGCAGGAAAAAGCAAAAAATTTCAGAATTGCACCTTGCAATGCGGAGAAATTACTGTTTGTGCATTTACAATATTCATTGATTTTTGCCATTGAAAAACATCATGTTATTCATATACCAGAAATGATTGAAGCTACTGACTGAATGAAAGGAGCTGGCATCTCACTCTCTTTGAATCTTCTTTATCATGCTAAGAGGAGCAGGAAAAAGTAAAAAATTTCAGAATTGCACCTTGCAATGCGGAGAAATTACTGTTTGTGCATTTATAATATTCAATGATTTTTGCCATTGAAAAACGTCCAGAAATGATTGAAGCTACTGACTGAACGAAAGGAGCTGGCATCTCACTCTCTTTGAATCTTCTTTATCATGCTAAGAGGAGCAGAAAAAAGCAAAAAATTTCAGAATTGCACCTTGCAATGCGGAGAAATTACTGTTTGTGCATTTACAATATTCATTGATTTTTGCCATTGAAAAACATCATGTTATTCATATACCAGAAATGTTTGAAGCTACTGACTGAATGAAAGGAGCTGGCATCTCACTCTCTTTGAATCTTCTTTATCATGCTAAGAGGAGCAGGAAAAAGCAAAAAATTTCAGAATTGCACATTGCAATGCGGAGAAATTACTGTTTGTGCATTTACAATATTCATTGATTTTTGCCATTGAAAAACGTCCAGAAATGATTGAAGCTACTGACTGAATGAAAGGAGCTGGCATCTCACTCTCTTTGAATCTTCTTTATCATGCTAAGAGGAGCAGGAAAAAGCAAAAAATTTCAGAATTGCACCTTGCAATGCGGAGAAATTACTGTTTGTGCATTTACAATATTCATTGATTTTTGCCATTGAAAAACATGTTATTCATATACCAGAAATGTTTGAAGCTCCTGACTGAATGAAAGGAGCTGGCACCTCACTCTCTTTGAATCTTCTTTATCATGCTAAGAGGAGCAGGAAAAAGCAAAAAATTTCAGAATTGCACCTTGCAATGCGGAGAAATTACTGTTTGTGCATTTACAATATTCATTGATTTTTGCCATTGAAAAACGTCCAGAAATGATTGAAGCTACTGACTGAATGAAAGGAGCTGTCATCTCACTCTCTTTGAATCTTCTTTATCATGCTAAGAGGAGCAGGAAAAAGCAAAAAATTTCAGAATTGCACCTTGCAATGCGGAGAAATTACTGTTTGTGCATTTACAATATTCATTGATTTTTGCCATTGAAAAATGTCCAGAAATGATTGAAGCTACTGACTGAATGAAAGGAGCTGGCATCTCACTCTCTTTGAATCTTCTTTATCATGCTAAGAGGAGCAGGAAAAAGCAAAAAATTTCAGAATTGCGCCTTGCAATGCGGAGAAATTACTGTTTGTGCATTTACAAAATTCATTGATTTTTGCCATTGAAAAACATCATGTTATTCATATGCCAGAAATGATTGAAGCTACTGACTGAAGGAAAGGAGCTGGCATCTCACTCTCTTTGAATCTTCTTTATCATGCTAAGAGGAGCAGGAAAAAGCAAAAAATTTCAGAATTGCGGCTTGCAATGCGGAGAAATTACTGTTTGTGCATTTACAAAATTCATTGATTTTTGCCATTGAAAAACATCATGTTATTCATATGCCAGAAATGATTGAAGCTACTGACTGAAGGAAAGGAGCTGGCATCTCACTCTCTTTGAATCTTCTTTATCATGCTAAGAGGAGCAGGAAAAAGCAAAAAATTTCAGAATTGCACCTTGCAATGCGGAGAAATTACTGTTTGTGCATTTACAATATTCATTGATTTTTGCCATTGAAAAACGTCCAGAAATGATTGAAGCTACTGACTGAATGAAAGGAGCTGGCATCTCACTCTCTTTTAATCTTCTTTATCATGCTAAGAGGAGCAGGAAAAAGCAAAAAATTTCAGAATTGCACCTTGCAATGCGGAGAAATTACTGTTTGTGCATTTACAATATTCAATGAATTTTGCCATTGAAAAACGTCCAGAAATGATTGAAGCTACTGACTGAACTAAAGGAGCTGGCATCTCACTCTCTTTGAATCTTCTTTATCATGCTAAGAGGAGCAGGAAAAAGCAAAAAATTTCAGAATTGCACCTTGCAATGCGGAGAAATTACTGTTTGTGCATTTACAATATTCATTGATTTTTGCCATTGAAAAATGTCCAGAAATGATTGAAGCTACTGACTGAATGAAAGGAGCTGGCATCTCACTCTCTTTGAATCTTCTTTATCATGCTAAGAGGAGCAGGAAAAAGCAAAAAATTTCAGAATTGCGCCTTGCAATGCGGAGAAATTACTGTTTGTGCATTTACAAAATTCATTGATTTTTGCCATTGAAAAACATCATGTTATTCATATGCCAGAAATGATTGAAGCTACTGACTGAAGGAAAGGAGCTGGCATCTCACTCTCTTTGAATCTTCTTTATCATGCTAAGAGGAGCAGGAAAAAGCAAAAAATTTCAGAATTGCGCCTTGCAATGCGGAGAAATTACTGTTTGTGCATTTACAAAATTCATTGATTTTTGCCATTGAAAAACATCATGTTATTCATATGCCAGAAATGATTGAAGCTACTGACTGAAGGAAAGGAGCTGGCATCTCACTCTCTTTGAATCTTCTTTATCATGCTAAGAGGAGCAGGAAAAAGCAAAAAATTTCAGAATTGCACCTTGCAATGCGGAGAAATTACTGTTTGTGCATTTACAATATTCATTGATTTTTGCCATTGAAAAACGTCCAGAAATGATTGAAGCTACTGACTGAATGAAAGGAGCTGGCATCTCACTCTCTTTGAATCTTCTTTATCATGCTAAGAGGAGCAGGAAAAAGCAAAAAATTTCAGAATTGCACCTGCAATGCGGAGAAATTACTGTTTGTGCATTTACAATATTCATTGATTTTTGCGATTGAAAAACATCATGTTATTCATATACCAGAAATGATTGAAGCTACTGACTGAATGAAAGGAGCTGGCATCTCACTCTCTTTGAATCTTCTTTATCATGCTAAGAGGAGCAGGAAAAAGTAAAAAATTTCAGAATTGCACCTTGCAATGCGGAGAAATTACTGTTTGTGCATTTACAATATTCAATGAATTTTGCCATTGAAAAACGTCCAGAAATGATTGAAGCTACTGACTGAACTAAAGGAGCTGGCATCTCACTCTCTTTGAATCTTCTTTATCATGCTAAGAGGAGCAGGAAAAAGCAAAAAATTTCAGAATTGCACCTTGCAATGCGGAGAAATTACTGTTTGTGCATTTACAATATTCATTGATTTTTGCCATTGAAAAACATCATGTTATTCATATACCAGAAATGTTTGAAGCTACTGACTGAATGAAAGGAGCTGGTATCTCACTCTCTTTGAATCTTCTTCATAATGCTAAGAGGAGCAGGAAAAAGCAAAAAATTTCAGAATTGCACCTTGCAATGCGGAGAAATTACTGTTTGTGCATTTACAATATTCATTGATTTTTGCCATTGAAAAACGTCCAGAAATGATTGAAGCTACTGACAATGAAAGGAGCTGGCATCTCACTCTCTTTGAATCTTCTTTATCATGCTAAGAGGAGCAGGAAAAAGCAAAAAATTTCAGAATTGCACCTTGCAATGCTGAGAAATTACTGTTTGTGCATTTACAAAATTCATTGATTTTTGCCATTGAAAAACATCATGTTATTCATATACCAGAAATGATTGAAGCTACTGACTGAATGAAAGGAGCTGGCATCTCACTCTCTTTGAATCTTCTTTATCATGCTAAGAGGAGCAGGAAAAAGCAAAAAATTTCAGAATTGCACCTTGCAATGCGGAGAAATTACTGTTTGTGCATTTACAATATTCATTGATTTTTGCCATTGAAAAACGTCCAGAAATGATTGAAGCTACTGACTGAATGAAAGGAGCTGGCATCTCACTCTCTTTGAATCTTCTTTATCATGCTAAGAGGAGCAGGAAAAAGCAAAAAATTTCAGAATTGCATCTTGCAATGCGGAGAAATTACTGTTTGTGCATTTACAATATTCATTGATTTTTGCGATTGAAAAACGTCCAGAAATGATTGAAGCTACTGACTGAATGAAAGGAGCTGGCATCTCACTCTCTTTGAATCTTCTTTATCATGCTAAGAGGAGCAGGAAAAAGCAAAAAATTTCAGAATTGCACCTTGCAATGCGGAGAAATTACAGTTTGTGCATTTACAATATTCATTGATTTTTGCCATTGAAAAACGTCCAGAAATGATTGAAGCTACTGACTGAATGAAAGGAGCTGGCATCTCACTCTCTTTGAATCTTCTTTATCATGCTAAGAGGAGCAGGAAAAAGCAAAAAATTTCAGAATTGCACCTTGCAATGCGGAGAAATTACTGTTTGTGCATTTACAATATTCATTGATTTTTGCCATTGAAAAATGTCCAGAAATGATTGAAGCTACTGACTGAATGAAAGGAGCTGGCATCTCACTCTCTTTGAATCTTCTTTATCATGCTAAGAGGAGCAGGAAAAAGCAAAAAATTTCAGAATTGCACCTTGCAATGCGGAGAAATTACTGTTTGTGCATTTACAATATTCATTGATTTTTGCCATTGAAAAACATGTTATTCATATACCAGAAATGTTTGAAGCTCCTGACTGAATGAAAGGAGCTGGCACCTCACTCTCTTTGAATCTTGTTTATCATGCTAAGAGGAGCAGGAAAAAGCAAAAAATTTCAGAATTGCACCTTGCAATGCGGAGAAATTACTGTTTGTGCATTTACAATATTCATTGATTTTTGCCATTGAAAAACGTCCAGAAATGATTGAAGCTACTGACTGAATGAAAGGAGCTAGAATCTCACTCTCTTTGAATCTTCTTTATCATGCTAAGAGGAGCAGGAAAAAGCAAAAAATTTCAGAATTGCGCCTTGCAATGCGGAGAAATTACTGTTTGTGCATTTACAAAATTCATTGATTTTTGCCATTGAAAAACATCATGTTATTCATATACCAGAAATGATTGAAGCTACTGACTGAAGGAAAGGAGCTGGCATCTCACTCTCTTTGAATCTTCTTTATCATGCTAAGAGGAGCAGGAAAAAGCAAAAAATTTCAGAATTACACCTTGCAATGCGGAGAAGTTACTGTTTGTGCATTTACAATATTCATTGATTTTTGCCATTGAAAAACGTCCGGAAATGATTGAAGCTACTGACTGAATGAAAGGAGCTGGCATCTCACTCTTTTTGAATCTTCTTTATCATGCTAAGAGGAGCAGGAAAAAGCAAAAAATTTCAGAATTGCACCTTGCAATGCGGAGAAATTACTGTTTGTGCATTTACAATATTCATTGATTTTTGCGATTGAAAAACATCATGTTATTCATATACCAGAAATGATTGAAGCTACTGACTGAATGAAAGGAGCTGGCATCTCACTCTCTTTGAATCTTCTTTATCATGCTAAGAGGAGCAGGAAAAAGTAAAAAATTTCAGAATTGCACCTTGCAATGCGGAGAAATTACTGTTTGTGCATTTACAATATTCAATGATTTTTGCAATTGAAAAACGTCCATAAATGATTGAAGCTACTGACTGAATGAAAGGAGCTGGCATCTCACTCTCTTTGAATCTTGTTTATCATGCTAAAAGGAGCAGGAAAAAGCAAAAAATTTCAGAATTGCACCTTGCAATGCGGAGAAATTACTGTTTGTGCATTTACAATATTCATTGATTTTTGCCATTGAAAAACGTCCAGAAATGATTGAAGCTACTGACTGAATGAAAGGAGCTGGCATCTCACTCTCTTTGAATCTTCTTTATCATGCTAAGAGGAGCAGGAAAAAGCAAAAAATTTCAGAATTGCACCTTGCAATGCGGAGAAATTACTGTTTGTGCATTTACAATATTCATTGATTTTTGCAATTGAAAAACGTCCAGAAATGATTGAAGCTACTGACTGAATGAAAGGAGATGGCATCTCACTCTCTTTGAATCTTCTTTATCATGCTAAGAGGAGCAGGAAAAAGTAAAAAATTTCAGAATTGCACCTTGCAATGCGGAGAAATTACTGTTTGTGCATTTACAATATTCAATGATTTTTGCCATTGAAAAACGTCCAGAAATGATTGAAGCTACTGACTGAACGAAAGGAGCTGGCATCTCACTCTCTTTGAATCTTCTTTATCATGCTAAGAGGAGCAGGAAAAAGCAAAAAATTTCAGAATTGCACCTTGCAATGCGGAGAAATTACTGTTTGTGCATTTACAATATTCATTGATTTTTGCCATTGAAAAACATCATGTTATTCATATACCAGAAATGTTTGAAGCTACTGACTGAATGAAAGGAGCTGGTATCTCACTCTCTTTGAATCGTCTTCATAATGCTAAGAGGAGCAGGAAAAAGCAAAAAATTTCAGAATTGCACCTTGCAATGTGGAGAAATTACTGTTTGTGCATTTACAATATTCATTGATTTTTGCCATTGAAAAACGTCCAGAAATGATTGAAGCTACTGACAATGAAAGGAGCTGGCATCTCACTCTCTTTGAATCTTCTTTATCATGCTAAGAGGAGCAGGAAAAAGCAAAAAATTTCAGAATTGCACCTTGCAATGCTGAGAAATTACTGTTTGTGCATTTACAAAATTCATTGATTTTTGCCATTGAAAAACATCATGTTATTCATATACCAGAAATGATTGAAGCTACTGACTGAATGAAAGGAGCTGGCATCTCACTCTCTTTGAATCTTCTTTATCATGCTAAGAGGAGCAGGAAAAAGCAAAAAATTTCAGAATTGCACCTTGCAATGCGGAGAAATTACTGTTTGTGCATTTACAATATTCATTGATTTTTGCCATTGAAAAACATCATGTTATTCATATACCAGAAATGTTTGAAGCTACTGACTGAATGAAAGGAGCTGACATCTCACTCTCTTTGAATCTTCTTTATCATGCTAAGAGGAGCAGGAAAAAGCAAAAAATTTCAGAATTGCACCTTGCAATGCGGAGAAATTACTGTTTGTGCATTTACAATATTCATTGATTTTTGCCATTGAAAAACGTCCAGAAATGATTGAAGCTACTGACTGAATGAAAGGAGCTGGCATCTCACTCTCTTTGAATCTTCTTTATCATGCTAAGAGGAGCAGGAAAAAGCAAAAAATTTCAGAATTGCACCTTGCAATGCGGAGAAATTACTGTTTGTGCATTTAAAATATTCATTGATTTTTGCCATTGAAAAACGTCCAGAAATGATTGAAGCTACTGACAATGAAAGGATCTGGCATCTCACTCTCTTTGAATCTTCTTTATCATGCTAAGAGCAGCAGGAAAAAGCAAAAAATTTCAGAATTGCACCTTGCAATGCTGAGAAATTACTGTTTGTGCATTTACAAAATTCATTGATTTTTGCCATTGAAAAACATCATGTTATTCATATACCAGAAATGATTGAAGCTACTGACTGAATAAAAGGAGCTGGCATCTCACTCTCTTTGAATCTTCTTTATCATGCTAAGAGGAGCAGGAAAAAGCAAAAAATTTCAGAATTGCACCTTGCAATGCGGAGAAATTACTGTTTGTGCATTTACAATATTCATTGATTTTTGCCATTGAAAAACATCATGTTATTCATATACCAGAAATGTTTGAAGCTACTGACTGAATGAAAGGAGCTGACATCTCACTCTCTTTGAATCTTCTTTATCATGCTAAGAGGAGCAGGAAAAAGCAAAAAATTTCAGAATTGCACCTTGCAATGCGGAGAAATTACTGTTTGTGCATTTACAATATTCATTGATTTTTGCCATTGAAAAATGTCCAGAAATGATTGAAGCTACTGACTGAATGAAAGGAGCTGGCATCTCACTCTCTTTGAATCTTCTTTATCATGCTAAGAGGAGCAGGAAAAAGCAAAAAATTTCAGAATTGCACCTTGCAATGCGGAGAAATTACTGTTTGTGCATTTACAATATTCATTGATTTTTGCCATTGAAAAATGTCCAGAAATGATTGAAGCTACTGACTGAATGAAAGGAGCTGGCATCTCACTCTCTTTGAATCTTCTTTATCATGCTAAGAGGAGCAGGAAAAAGCAAAAAATTTCAGAATTGCACCTTGCAATGCGGAGAAATTACAGTTTGTGCATTTACAATATTCATTGATTTTTGCCATTGAAAAACGTCCAGAAATGATTGAAGCTACTGGCTGAATGAAAGGAGCTGGCATCTCACTCTCTTTGAATCTTCTTTATCATGCTAAGAGTAGCAGGAAAAAGCAAAAAAATTCAGAATTGCACCTAGCAATGCGGAGAAATTACTGTTTGTGCATTTACAATATTAATTGATTTTTGCCATTGAAAAACGTCCAGAAATGATTGAAGCTACTGACTGAATGAAAGGAGCTGGCATCTCACTCTCTTTGAATCTTCTTTATCATGCTAAGAGGAGCAGGAAAAAGCAAAAAATTTCAGAATTGCACCTTGCAATGCGGAGAAATTACTGTTTGTGCATTTACAATATTCATTGATTTTTGCCATTGAAAAACATGTTATTCATATACCAGAAATGTTTGAAGCTCCTGACTGAATGAAAGGAGCTGGCACCTCACTCTCTTTGAATCTTCTTTATCATGCTAAGAGGAGCAGGAAAAAGCAAAAAATTTCAGAATTGCACCTTGCAATGCGGAGAAATTACTGTTTGTGCATTTACAATATTCATTGATTTTTGCCATTGAAAAACGTCCAGAAATGATTGAAGCTACTGACTGAATGAGGGGAGCTGGCATCTCACTCTCTTTGAATCTTCTTTATCATGCTAAGAGGAGCAGGAAAAAGCAAAAAATTTCAGAATTGCACCTTGCAATGCGGAGAAATTACTGTTTGTGCATTTACAATATTCATTGATTTTTGCCATTGAAAAATGTCCAGAAATGATTGAAGCTACTGACTGAATGAAAGGAGCTGGCATCTCACTCTCTTTGAATCTTCTTTATCATGCTAAGAGGAGCAGGAAAAAGCAAAAAATTTCAGAATTGCGCCTTGCAATGCGGAGAAATTACTGTTTGTGCATTTACAATATTCATTGATTTTTGCCATTGAAAAACATGATGTTATTCATATACCAGAAATGATTGAAGCTACTGACTGAAGGAAAGGAGCTGGCATCTCACTCTCTTTGAATCTTCTTTATCATGCTAAGAGGAGCAGGAAAAAGCAAAAAATTTCAGAATTGCACCTTGCAATGCGGAGAAATTACTGTTTGTGCATTTACAATATTCATTGATTTTTGCCATTGAAAAATGTCCAGAAATGATTGAAGCTACTGACTGAATGAAAGGAGCTGGCATCTCACTCTCTTTGAATCTTCTTTATCATGCTAAGAGGAGCAGGAAAAAGCAAAAAATTTCAGAATTGCACCTTGCAATGCGGAGAAATTACTGTTTGTGCATTTACAATATTCATTGATTTTTGCCATTGAAAAACGTCCAGAAATGATTGAAGCTACTGACTGAATGAAAGGAGCTGGCATCTCACTCTCTTTGAATCTTCTTTATCATGCTAAGAGGAGCAGGAAAAAGCAAAAAATTTCAGAATTGCACCTTGCAATGCGGAGAAATTACAGTTTGTGCATTTACAATATTCATTGATTTTTGCCATTGAAAAACGTCCAGAAATGATTGAAGCTACTGACTGAATGAAAGGAGCTGGCATCTCACTCTCTTTGAATCTTCTTTATCATGCTAAGAGGAGCAGGAAAAAGCAAAAAATTTCAGAATTGCACCTTGCAATGCGGAGAAATTACTGTTTGTGCATTTACAATATTCATTGATTTTTGCCATTGAAAAACGTCCAGAAATGATTGAAGCTACTGACTGAATGAAAGGAGCTGGCATCTCACTCTCTTTGAATCTTCTTTATCATGCTAAGAGGAGCAGGAAAAAGCAAAAAATTTCAGAATTGCACCTTGCAATGCGGAGAAATTACTGTTTGTGCATTTACAATATTCATTGATTTTTGCCATTGAAAAACATCATGTTATTCATATACCAGAAATGTTTGAAGCAGTAATATCTCCACATTGCAAGGTGCAATTCTGAAATTTTTTGCTTTTTCCTGCTAATCCTAGCATGATAAAGAAGATTCAAAGAGAGTGAGATGCCAGCTCCTTTCATTCAGTCAGTAGCTTCAAACATTTCTGGTATATGAAAAACATGTTTTTCAATGGCAAAAATCAATGAATATTGTAAATGCACAAACAGTAATATCTCCACATTGCACGGTGCAATTCTGAAATTTTTAGCTTTTTCCTGTTAATCCTAGCATGATAAAGAAGATTCAAAGAGAGTGAGATGCCAGCTCCTTTCATTCAGTCAGTAGCTTCAAACATTTCTGGTATATGAAAAACATGTTTTTCAATGGCAAAAATCAATGAATATTGTAAATGCACAAACAGTAATATCTCCACATTGCAAGGTGCAATTCTGAAATTTTTTGCTTTTTCCTGTTAATCCTAGCATGATAAAGAAGATTCAAAGAGAGTGAGATGCCAGCTCCTTTCATTCAGTCAGTAGCTTCAAACATTTCTGGTATATGAAAAACATGTTTTTCAATGGCAAAAATCAATGAATATTGTAAATGCACAAACAGTAATATCTCCACATTGCAAGGTGCAATTCTGAAATTTTTTGCTTTTTCCTGCTAATCCTAGCATGATAAAGAAGATTCAAAGAGAGTGAGATGCCAGCTCCTTTCATTCAGTCAGTAGCTTCAAACATTTCTGGTATATGAAAAACATGTTTTTCAATGGCAAAAATCAATGAATATTGTAAATGCACAAGCAGTAATTTCTCCACATTGCACGGTGCAATTCTGAAATTTTTAGCTTTTTCCTGTTAATCCTAGCATGATAAAGAAGATTCAAAGAGAGTGAGATGCCAGCTCCTTTCATTCAGTCAGTAGCTTCAAACATTTCTGGTATATGAAAAACATGTTTTTCAATGGCAAAAATCAATGAATATTGTAAATGCACAAACAGTAATATCTCCACATTGCAAGGTGCAATTCTGAAATTTTTTGCTTTTTCCTGCTAATCCTAGCATGATAAAGAAGATTCAAATAGAGTGAGATGCCAGCTCCTTTCATTCAGTCAGTAGCTTCAAACATTTCTGGTATATGAAAAACATGTTTTTCAATGGCAAAAATCAATGAATATTGTAAATGCACAAACAGTAATATCTCCACATTGCACGGTGCAATTATGAAATTTTTAGCTTTTTCCTGTTAATCCTAGCATGATAAAGAAGATTCAAAGAGAGTGAGATGCCAGCTCCTTTCATTCAGTCAGTAGCTTCAAACATTTCTGGTATATGAAAAACATGTTTTTCAATGGCAAAAATCAATGAATATTGTAAATGCACAAACAGTAATATCTCCACATTGCAAGGTGCAATTCTGAAATTTTTTGCTTTTTCCTGCTAATCCTAGCATGATAAAGAAGATTCAAAGAGAGTGAGATGCCAGCTCCTTTCATTCAGTCAGTAGCTTCAAACATTTCTGGACGTTTTTCAATGGCAAAAATCAATGAATATTGTAAATGCACAAACAGTAATATCTCCACATTGCAAGGTGCAATTCTGAAATTTTTTGCTTTTTCCTGCTAATCCTAGCATGATAAAGAAGATTCAAAGAGACTGAGATGCCAGCTCCTTTCATTCAGTCAGTAGCTTCAAACATTTCTGGTATATGAAAAACATGTTTTTCAATGGCAAAAATCAATGAATATTGTAAATGCACAAACAGTAATATCTCCACATTGCAAGGTGCAATTCTGAAATTTTTTGCTTTTTCCTGCTAATCCTAGCATGATAAAGAAGATTCAAAGAGAGTGAGATGCCAGCTCCTTTCATTCAGTCAGTAGCTTCAAACATTTCTGGTATATGAAAAACATGTTTTTCAATGGCAAAAATCAATGAATATTGTAAATGCACAAACAGTAATATCTCCACATTGCACGTGCAATTCTGAAATTTTTAGCTTTTTCCTGTTAATCCTAGCATGATAAAGAAGATTCAAAGAGAGTGAGATGCCAGCTCCTTTCATTCAGTCAGTAGCTTCAAACATTTCTGGTATATGAAAAACATGTTTTTCAATGGCAAAAATCAATGAATATTGTAAATGCACAAACAGTAATATCTCCACATTGCAAGGTGCAATTCTGAAATTTTTTGCTTTTTCCTGCTAATCCTAGCATGATAAAGAAGATTCAAAGAGAGTGAGATGCCAGCTCCTTTCATTCAGTCAGTAGCTTCAAACATTTCTGGTATATGAAAAAACATGTTTTTCAATGGCAAAAATCAATGAATATTGTAAATGCACAAACAGTAATATCTCCACATTGCACGGTGCAATTCTGAAATTTTTAGCTTTTTCCTGTTAATCCTAGCATGATAAAGAAGATTCAAAGAGAGTGAGATGCCAGCTCCTTTCATTCAGTCAGTAGCTTCAAACATTTCTGGTATATGAAAAACGTTTTTCAATGGCAAAAATCAATGAATATTGTAAATGCACAAACAGTAATATCTCCACATTGCAAGGTGCAATTCTGAAATTTTTTGCTTTTTCCTGCTAATCCTAGCATGATAAAGAAGATTCAAAGAGAGTGAGATGCCAGCTCCTTTCATTCAGTCAGTAGCTTCAAACATTTCTGGTATATGAAAACATGTTTTTCAATGGCAAAAATCAATGAATATTGTAAATGCACAAACAGTAATATCTCCACATTGCACGGTGCAATTCTGAAATTTTTTGCTTTTTCCTGTTAATCCTAGC